>NC_052508.1:7972500-8272500 GCF_014356525.2 Nilaparvata lugens
TATACATAGTTTTCGAGTTATATGCGAGAAACCAAAAAATGGTACCTTTGAACCACCCCCACCCCCTTAGCACAAGGGGTAGGGGTGGAGACTTTTGATATGTTTACCTCGTTATAGAACCCTAAACAGAACTGCGGGGTCAAAAATTGTCTTCCAAACTTTTCCCTCTATAACCTTTCTTTGACAGAACTAATACCTGAATTAGTGGATTCACTCGGACAGGAACAGTTGCAAAATTGTAAGAAAAATTGGATACGTACCTCACAACTGATTACATTATAGATGAAGTACTTTATATTATTAATAATCTCTGATAAGTAAAAGGTTTATGATAACCAAGTAGTTTCCCATATAGTGAAAAGCATCATGAGAATAGAAAATATAGAGAACAAGAATTTCAATATAGAAATAAAAATTGAAATGTGTTTATAAGGAAGGAATAAGATTAAGTTTTTTTAAAATTGACGAAAATTAATTCGTTTATTTGTAATTTGGGAAAGAAGAGATATACTCAAGAGCAATACAAATATGGAAATTTCTCAATCTGATAATAAGATGTTCGTGTTAGCATAGGTACTGCAATTGAAAAAATTGGAAAGTAGTAAGAAAATAGTATCAATTTATAGGAATTGAACAGTACTATTACTTGATTCATCAATCATCAGAGAGAATAATAAACTACTTGGAATATTCATAATTTAATTGATAGCTTATCAAGTTATCCAACTACAAATATACTTAGTGTTCTGATTTTTGACGTCATCGATCCCACAATAAATTGTGTGTGGGTAATAAATGAAGCAGAAGGTATTAAAGGTACAAAATGTAGTAACAACCTAAACATAACCATAATACTTACAAATAAGTCATGAACCTAGAAGATTATGCGCATTTCAATTTATTTTCATTTACAAAAGAAGCATACAATTATGTACTGAAACAAGCAAAAAAAGTGTGCAAACAATTTATTTCAAAGTTATATACAGTTACTGAATGCCAAACAAATATTTTCAAATCAAATACATGTAGATACAGATAATATCAGTAATGCATACAAAGATGCAGGATTTTTCATGCCAAATTGCTAAAGTTCAAAGAAATGTTAAGAAATATTTACAAATATGGGTGATCAGTTGGAAGATTATGAAAATTATACAAATTACAAAAAAATTCAACAAGCATAGCAAGAATCTCTCCTAGTAAAATATAACTTATCTGAAATTGGAAGCTTAAAACTGTTACTTGTTTTAAAAGTGTGAAGTCCTTGGATATAAGTAGGCTTTTATTATTTAAAACATAATAATCCACCTTGTGGGTAAAATTAAGCAAAAAGTTGAGGCCTGATAGAAAATAAACAAATCAAGAATTTGGACAGTGCAAATGTAAAGCTGCGAAAAAAGATCAGCTGATTAGAATTGGATCAAAAAGCCTTCTCTGATCAATTCTTGCGAAATTTATCACAGTTAAAATTTAACGCAACGGGACCTAACAATATTGGAAAGTGTGAAGACGGTTATTGCCATTATAACAGTTAAAATGAGATAGGGAGACTGTACTTAGGTAGTATCACGTCCCAACTCATCTCTTATTAGATTAGGCAACCAGTCTGTCTCTAGGTCACTAGAAAGCAACCATTGACGGCCTTGTGTGAAGCAAGATCGGACGCCATTGGGTCCTAGGATTGGCCAGACTGGTGAACCGAGCAAATCCGCGTTCGCTTTATGCCGAATCTATACTATCGCCCAGTGCGTACAAATGACGACGAGTGTTAGAGTGTAGATGACTCCCTTGCCAGCGCTCGCCTTAATTGGCCCTAAAAAATTGGAGCAATGGCCAACGAATGCGATCGCTGGAAAACCTGCCATCCACACTCTGGCGCTCGTCGTCATTTGTACGCATTGAGCGACTGTGTGGATGCGGCATAAAGCTTACAGAGACTGGCTGGTGTATCACTCGGTGTCCGGCCACCAATTGTAAGCTTGACCAGTTTACTTGGCCAATGTATGGACTAGGAATTATCAGCATGGTAAGCTACTGGCCCAACTTTTGGATTAAGTATTACACATGGCCGCAAATGGCTGCTCTCCAACGCACCCATAGAACAAATGTAATACACTAACGAAGTTGAAAAAACTAATGCCCCATAACTCGTTCAGACACTTTGAGACACATTCAAAGCATATTGTGGTACGAGCCTAATAATAAAATAAAGTTTGTAGAAAGGCCAAATCTAAATGTAAAAGCCGGAAAATTTCAAGTTGACACTAGTAAAAAAGTAGGATCAACACAAAGAAATTTGATAGCTGTAATTTAACTTATGTAGGTACAGCTAAAACTGTATAATTAAACGGTTTTAAACAAATTTAAAACCTACACAATTTCCTAGGCACAGCTTATAAGAAAACCTTCTTATTCCTTGAAAGAAATTGAAGAATAAGAAATTAACGACAATGTTAATTTGAAATTGTAAAACGTAAGTTACCATTTATACCACAGAAAATGATTGTTTTCACACATAACCTAACCTAGCAAGCACGCTGCACAACTTCCTTTAAAAAAATAAAAACATAAAGCAAGCAATACTTACCATTTGTTGAATAAGAAAGTGCATTAAAAATTGTGCAAGTATACCAAACTCTTTTTCTAAACTGTCTTACAGAGTGAGGCTTGTAGAATCAGGATGAAGCACGCGTGTATGAAGCAAACTTATGAGAGTCGACCAACTCTAAAATTACCTTCATAAATTACTACAAAACTTATAAAAAGCAAAATTAACACTATTACTACAGCTACCAGGAATAAACAAATAAAATATGTTCTCTGAGATGGACACGAGCAAGACCAATCCATTTTATACAATCTGTAGGCTGTAGATCTACAGTGAATTAGTACATCCTACTCTAGTTTGTATGTAGTCACATATACAATGAAATTTGAATTGAATAAGAAAAATATAATTCAATATTCAAGAAAAACCCATTATCTATTATAGAGTAAATAGAAACTTTGATTTCACGTTTCACGAGTACATAGGTTATTTTCTTATTCCGTTGTTACTGAGTTCTGAGCTGACTAGATTTGTCGTTGTCGATTATAGCATTCTCGGAATTGATTTTAATTTTTGAGAACTATATTATTCAAGAGGCAGTGACTTCTTGGAAAATAAATAAGGTTATGTTCCATAAAACTCAAAACCTCCCTACTGTAACAATATTATTTTTAATTTTAAACAATTTACTAAGTTAAGATATGTCCTAGTTTAAATCACGCCATCCTCTATTTGATTTATAGAAAATGATTGTTCAATCGAGAATCACAAGATTACTTTCTGCGCTCAAACCTGCACTTTCAAAGAACCTAAGATGCATCACGACTGAAGCAAATGAAAATCATTCTTTAGGTTTGTAATATCTTATGTTGTTTAGTTTAGTATTATAATTAGTTTTTTGTAATGGAAAATAAGATTTTTAATGAGAAAAAATCTATGAAAGTAATCAAAAATAGCGGAATGTGTTGGTAACAGAATATAGTTGATGCTTTCATGTTAGGTAGCTTTATCATCGGGCTAGTCTCCACTATCAGTGGGCCGCCAAGTGTTCGAACGAAGTGGCTATAGGCCTATCAGAGTAGCTAGCCAAGTCGCTAGATTTTTCATTTCTTTCTGCTTCACCCATTACCGTACCTACTTTTGTAGGATTGATGTCATAAAATTAAATTCCAATACACGTTTCAGCGGTGGACCACTATATTTTTGCAACACGGCTGGTGTGGTCACCTGCGCGGAAGCCAATGGTCACAACTAGAAAGCGTCAGTCGCGCTTAAATTATTTGGTACATCTTCAGAATGCATGGTCCCTTATAAACCGATATTATATCTATGAATTTATAAATGAATAAATTACACTCGTATAATTTTACGTAAATTCTCAATATTGAGATGAAATGAAAGAGATATTGTCAGTTTCATAATTTATTTGAACCAAACTAAAGTTTTAATGTAGTTTACCTTCCGGCAGTCGCGCTGTTGTAAAAAGTACAACAGAGTCAGTTTTTTCAATTCAGAGGGTGGTGTCAATCTTCATTCGTAAGACCATTAGCCAGCAAGATGAGCTGGGTAGGTCATCACGTCAATATACAATTTTACAAAAAAGTTTTTGACAACACTGTCACGTCAAAAATAAAACATAATGGCATAGATGGCTAAATACGGTGATGACCGCTAAATGTCAACTATAGACTCCTGAAAAAATTCACTCAAGGAGTAGTATGGTCTGGCACGCAGCCAGGACTTGAGTCTCCTCTTAAACTCACTGTCACTCAAATAACGCACAGATGGAGGTAGCATAATTATTAAACATTTTAATAGTGATATTCGGATAACAGTTTTGAGCCTTACTTAGCCTACATCGAGGATCATTGACTTCGAGAGCATTTCGAAGTGAGTGGGAACTCTGCAACCCCCTCAGATTCACTGTCAGATTGGTATTCCTAATATCAACCAGGGAAGCAAAGATAAACTGGCTAAAAACTGTGAGAACTGTGTCAGTGAATGAGTCACCTATGTATTCCAAAACTTTCTCTCAATCACTCCACTGAGTTGCAGTATCAACCGAGCAATGGTTCAGTCTTTAGGTGCCATTTAGTCGCGACAGTGCATAAGTCGCACTGTGCATAAGGTAGGGAAAGACTGTATACGGGGACTGTAAACGAACCAATAACACAGAATTGATGGCTTTGCTTCATGTACCTTATTGGGCTATGAAATTGTAATCATCCAAATGTTAATAGGCATAACATAATCCAAGAATATGGAAAAAGTAATTATACAATTAATTAATATGTTTTGACAGTAAACAGAGTACATAACACTTGGAAAATTGGATGTTGTAAAAAATACAAAACGCGACTGCTCATGTGATTGAGTAGGGCGCGACTACCGGAAGGTTAAGGCTTCATCATCAGTGGTCTTTTCTAACCAGAACATCTCTGTTCATAGTGTAAATTTTACTTTTTTTAGACCACTCTCAAGACCTCTTACTACTACAATACCTTATACCTTCTTCTTCATCCATTACCCACACTTGTGGGATCAATGGCGTCATTGTCACAATAAAAGTAAAAAACACCAATAAATTTATCAAGATGGCAGCGATTAAGATAAAGCACTAACTCTTCATTATTTTTCAGAACAATCCCAAATTGAAGATGCAGCCACAGCATTGAATGATTCAGAAAGACAGTTGCCGCTGATAACGAATAGAAATCTGGAATTTCTGCCGAAATTTGAGACACCCCGACAGGCATGGGTAGAAAATCTAGATACAGTCGAAGAGCAGAAGCTTGGCTTGATAGATTTGCATCCAAATGTATTCGGAGTCATGCCACGACTGGACATCATCTACGAAAATATGCAATGGCAGCAGAAATATAGGAGAGTTGTAAGTAGAACAACTATTGAGAAAAGATAGCATAAGAAGATTTCACATGATATAGATTGTTCATCTTTCAAATTTCAAGCCGATTTTTTGTTAAATTGAGCCGACTACAGTCTACTGTTTTGGCGGGGTGAGAGTGTAAGAACGACTCAGTATAAGAGACTACAGTTTCCAATGTCTGGAATGATTTTTTTCAATCAATTACCTCTGTGTGTGAGACAGCTACCAATGAGTTAAATGAATTTAAAGCACCCTATAATCCTGGCTGACAAAAAAAACCGTTTACAACTCTTCAATGTTGTTTTCTATCACGAACTGCTTATTATTGAATCACTTTTTGCTATTAAAAAGAACGATTAGCAGTCAGATTTTTTCCAATAAATGAATTGATCACTCACTGTGACAACGATATCTTCCTGGTTATCATTGGAAGATATCTTCTGGTTGATAACCAGGAAAATGGCGGGCCTTTTACAACCTTACAGAGTTTGAGGAGACTGACTGCTCTGTAATAGATCCGGGGTGGATTTTGAAGTCTTACATGTGTCATAAACTGTTCAAATTTTTGTTTAAATATTTACTTTGTTTAAAAATATAAATAGTCTTCATTCATCAGATGTAAGAAATACATTGGAGCAGTGTCAATAAATTATATATAAATAACTAGGCTAGCCTAGTGTATAATAGACAAAAACTTTTCTTCAAAAATCAATGTTAAACTCTTGAAAAGAATACAGCGACAATTTGACCAGATATTCCTTTAGATTCTTTGCAAACATTCTTGGATCTTCTAATATTTGGAGAATGCTTGGTAACTTTACAAAACACATCTTACCTCTGTATATGGTTTTCTTTTTTGTAAAAAGATCTAATTTGTGCCTCTATTATAAGACCAAACCTTGTATTATAACCGTGAGTGTTATTTCTCAAGTTTGTGTCACCAAATTTTTTGAAAAAGACTATGACATCATATAATGTATTGTCCATATATTGTGAAAATTCCCAGGTCTGAAAGCTAGTTTCACAGAATCAGTTCTATTGAGGTTTAGCATAATACTTATTGCTCGTTTTTGCTGTTTTAGAATTTTATTAAGGTTACTTTAACTTGTACTCCATATATGCAGAGACCGTATGATAGATGTGCATGTACTACTGAGTGGTATATTGATTTTAATATCCGTACACTACATAAATCCTATACTAATATACGAGCAATTTCTGTTTATATGTTTGTATTTCACCGGATTTCGAAAACGGCTCTAACGATTCTCACGAAATTCAGATCATAGTAGGTTTATAATATAAAAATTCAATTACACTAGGTCTCACCCCGGGGAAAACTCGCTGAAGGACATTAGAAGGATAATTATTATTCATCCTTGGGAAAACAGCTAATAATAATTATTTCGTCGTATGTTGATAATGGAAGTGAGTGAGCAAGTTCATGTGTGTGGGACTGTGTCAAAATTATGACTCAGCTGTTGAACTTTTGTAATCATTCAATCAGGTACTTAGTAACGGTTGCAAAAAAGCCGGGTTATTTTTAATCCAGATTAATTCCAGTAGAACCATCTTTTTGAAATGGTCTCTGATTTGGTTCACGTGAAATTAATCAGGATTAAAATTTAACCGGCTTTTGTGCAACCAGGCCTTTGTGAGGGAAATTTTTGCATTCCTCTGGGAATTAATATCAATTCACTATGATTGAATAGAACATGAACTATGATACGAACTGTGAATATTATTATAATTTCTTTTTTCGTAATAAATTTTTTATGCTTTTATACTCCAGAGCGAAGCTCGTTCCCGATATTTTCTTATGATACCCATACTTCTGTTGAAATATTTACCTTGTCATTTTTGTTATTCTGTATTTTTAAATTATTGATGAGATTTTGATGTTGTTGTAACATTTTCGAATGTTTATAACAATAAACTATTTTGAAATTAACTCGTTTCAGGACTACTACAGCTTGCGTACACGTGCCGAAATGCCCGGTGGGGGTCGAAAGCCTTGGCCACAGAAGGGGCTGGGGCGTGCCCGTCACGGCAGCATAAGGTCGCCACTGTTCAAGGGCGGTGGAGTCGCCCACGGCCCACGGTCGCCAACCACCTATTTCTACATGCTGCCATTCTACAAGCGCGTTCTGGGCCTCACTACCACACTGTCTGTTAAACTGGCTCAGGTTGGTAGAATGCCAAGCATTCTTAGAGTTTATCCCATGAAAATAAAACAGCTGCAACACCAATTAATATCAATTTTGTAAAGGGTGTTTTAGAAGTAGGCCTAGTGTCGAACATTTTAGGGGATTGTTCCTGGATGATAGGAGACTACAAATGTCGTATCTTAAGTGTCCAAAATTCAGCGGTTATATAGCTGCAATTTTGTTTTTTTTTATTTAGGAATTTGTATCTCAAGAATGAAAAGTTATAAGGATAACCGCTGAGCTTTTCTATTTTATTAAGCAAGAAATTATATTTTTTCAATAATTTCATAATTAATTTTAATGATTAAGATGAAACATTTTGTTAATTGAATAATGAATTTATTGCCAAATACAATAAAAATTTTTACAAACAAAATAATCATTAAATTACAATAGTTTTTGGCGTGACTGGAAAAAGGAGCCTTGAGCTCCAGCCACGAGTTTTAAAAATAAGAAATACATTTTTTAATCTAATAACAGCAGTACAAATGATACAATTCTGTTGAATTTTATCAATAGTCAAGTACTTGATAAACAAAATATAGATACACAGAAAAATAATATAAAAATTGTCAAGTTTTAATAATTTTTACACAATTAATATTGCCAAAAATTGTTGATTTAGCCAACTCAATTCTCAATTTTAGAATAATAGTTCTGTTTTACCCACGATCTTATTAATTTCAATTTGGTTTTTGTTATTTTTTCCTTAATAGAGTCTTCCGGAATTTAATTTATTAGTTTATTACTCTGATATTCAAATTGGTGTTTACTAGATGATAATGAAGTAAAATTGATATTGAAAGAGAATTAATTATTGATTCTACATTGTTAGAAGACGATCTGACAACAGAGCAAAGCAAGAAAGAGATAGCGCTATCCGTTTTGTTGAATGATAGAAAAGGATAGCAGTACCATTGCTAATCAAACACTGCCATTATAACGTGGACCTCTATATAGAGTAATTATAGTGAAGTCCACGTTATAATGGCAGTGAAGAAAGATAGGAGAAAAACGTTGCCAAGTCTCTCCATTTTGCCACTGAGTGTACACCGCTATTACTCAATTCATCCCATTAAATTTTATCTAATAATAATTATCATTTCCTTAATTAAATTAATTAAGAATTTTTTTCCATAATTTTATTCGAAAATTTGCTTTCACAACTGAGATTAGATTTTTATTTTTATACAAAACTGAAATCGCGGCTAATTGATGTAATATTAACTGTTCATTCTCGTTTAAAATAATCAATAATTCTATTTTATTAAGCTTAATTTTGGGTATTGTTATTTTATCCTTAATAAGTCTTCCGGAATTTTATTTATTAGTTTATTACTACAGAGGATGGACGATGAAAAGTGAACAGTACGCAAATGTGGTTGTAGGAGGCAGACGGAAGAGAGGACGTCCCCGGTACTCGTATGATGAACACATTAGAAGATTGGGAGAGGAGAGAGGGAAGACTGTGGGGCAGATGAGGAGGCTGGCTGCGGATCGCGACACCTGGAGGCGGTTGTCCGAGGCTACCCCGACGCTGTGAGGCACACCGGGGCAGAGAGAAAGAAGAAGAAGAAGAAGTTTATTACTCTGATATTCAGATTGGTGTTTACTTGATGATCTTCTTCTTCCTTGCCTTTTTCCCATTATTTGGGGTCGGCTCTCCTGGATCTTAGTCGCCAGTGATTGCGATCTTGGGTCGTCTCTGGCGTTAGTTGCAATTGTCTCATATCCCCAAGCACTAGTGCCATCCATGTTAGGCGTGGTCTGCCTCTGCGCCTTGGCTGTGACTCTATCTCCAGCACTTTTCTAGTCATGTTTTCGGGTGGGCGTCTCTTTACATGGCCATACCATCGCAGTCTTCCTTCCATTAATTTTTCAGCAATTGGCACAACTTAAAAACTGCCACGTACATGAATGTTCTTAATGCGGTTCAGTCTACTTACTCCTCCGGCCCATCTCAGCAGTATGAAGTTTCTCTGCGTGTTGCTTTTTCAGAGGCCAGCACTCTGCACCATAAATCATTGCTGGACGCACTGCAGCTTTATACACTTTGCCCTTAATGTGTATGGGCATTCTATTGTCGCAAAGCACTCCTGTCAACTCTCTCCATTTCATCCAACCCGTATTAATCCTGCTCAAAATGTCTGCATCAATGCTTCCATCGTTGCTGATGATCGACCCCAAATACTTGCATTGCTGAACAACCTCCAAAGGAGTACCTTGCAGGTGTGGTGCCCGACTGACATTGCCACTAAAACCACAGTGATGTAAACTGTTTACTCCCTACTGATTCTGAGGCCAGCTCCTTCCAGTTTGACTCGCCACATGTCAAGTGTTTGCTGCATCTCATCTGGCGTTTTTCTGATAGGGACATTGTCATCAGCATATAGGATGTCCCATGGAGGTGCGAGCTGCAATTCTGCAGTGAGGTAGTTCATCACAAGGTTGAATAGGAGTGGACTCAGGGCAGAACCCTGGTGCACCCCCACCTCTACACTGAACTCCCCACTAGTCCCAGCCGGGCTCCTAACCTTTGTTGTGGCATTATGTTACATGTCTTTCACTATGTTTATATAGTGTTCTGGGACCCCTTGTGCTCTCAATGCTTGCCATATGAGCTTCCTGGGCACTCGATCGAAAGCTTTCTCCAGGTCAATGAAAACCATGTGCAGGTCAGATTTGTTGTCTCTCTGCTTTTCCATAAGGATTCTCACTGAGTGCAAAGCATCTGTGGCCGACCTACCTGGGACAAAACCACACTGATTCTCAGTAACAGCTGTAATTCCAAGTAGGCTTTTGCTAATTACACGTTTCCATGTTTTCAATGTGTGCGAGATGAGTTTAATTGCTCTAAAGTTTTTACAGAGTCGTACATCTCCTTTATTCTTATAGAATGGAACAATGAAGCTTTTTCTCCACTCATCTGGCATGCCTTCATTTAGCACCCCATTGAAGATATTAGTAAGAAAAAGCAATCCCATGCTATTCAACTTCTTCCACACTTCCACTGGAATCCCATCTGGTCCTGTGGCTTTGTTGTTACTCATTTCCTGGAGAGCCAGATCAACCTCTTCCAAGGTTACAGATGGAATTGGCCCGATTGTTGGCTGAGCTGGCTGCAGTTCTTCACTTGGGAATGCTTCGTTAAGGTGCTGACTATAGTATTCCTTCCATCTTTTCTTTATGGCCTCATCATCAGTGAGAAGTTAACCTTCCTCATTTTTTATAAATTTAACCATGTTAATATCCTGACAGTTGTTATGTCTCTGTTTGGCAATTTTGAATATTTTTTGAGCTTCTTTAGTTGTCTCAATCTTTGCATAGAAGTTCTCGTTTGAAAGCGCCTTCGCCTGTGCCACCACTCTTTTTGCCGCTTTCTTGGCTATAGCATACTCAAGCTTGCACCTTTCTCTATCTTCTGGTGTTTTGCTGCACTGCCATTGTTTAAAGAGACGTTTTTTCTCCTTAAAAATGGTATCTATTTCTGGATTCCACCAGCTAGAGTATCCTTGCCATTCTGTACAGTACCTTTTGACACTCCAAGATGTTGTTTAGCAGTATCAATACAACATTTTTGAAATTTGCTCCAAATAAGACTAACTCTTTCATCTGGGATCTCTGAGTGGAGGTACCGCTCAATTTTTAAGGAAAATTCGCCACCATCCTGTTCATTCAGCCTTTTCCAGCGTATTCTTTGAATTCTTTCCTTCTTCATCCTGATTGGATGTGGTAAGAGAAATTCTGCCACTAGGATTCGGTGTTGGGAGGTAAGAGGCTCTCCAGGTATCACTTTACAGTCTTTAAATGTTTTCAGTCTATCCCTATTTGCAAGTATGAAGTCAATCTGTGATGAAGCATTTCCACTTTTGTATGTTATAAGGTGTTCTTGTTGCTTGGCAAAAAATGTATTTATTATAGCCAGATCATGTGCTGATGCAAACTCGAATATATTTTCGCCTTCCACATTTGTAGTTCCATATTTAAAGTTACCGTGAATTCTGTTATAGACAGTTTTATTTTGTCCTACATGCCCATTCAGGTCCCCACAGACATATTTCAATTCAGTTGGAGGGATGGAATACAGGAGATCGTTAACTTCTTTCCAAAATATGTCTTTTTCAGCATTTGCACATCCTGCTTGTGGTGCATAAGCACTTATGACATTCATACAGGGTTGATTGTCCAGAGCAAATTTGATAGACATGAATCTTTCACTGACTCTTTGGTGTTCACTTGATGATAATGAAGTAAAATTGATATTGAAAGATAATTAATTATTAATTCTACATTGTTAAAAGACGATCTGGCAACAGAGCAAAGCAAGAAAGAGATAGCGCTATCCGTTTTGTTGAATGATAGAAAAGGATAGCAGTACCATCGCTAATCAAACTCTGCCATTATAACGTGGACCTCACTATAGAGTTCTTAGTATAAAATTATATTTATGCTTTGAAATATCAATAATGATAAGTCTCCAAAAATTATCTCACTGCTCATTAATTAATTTTTACAGGATGATATTCATATAGTGGACTCACTAGAGATCCCCACAGAAGATCCCAGGTACCTGGAGGATTTAGTTTCGGAAAGAGCTTGGGGTGTATCAGTCCTTTTCGTTGACAGGTAAGGGTTACAATTATTTTCTAGTAGATTTTTGTTAACTAGCAGGTAATCCGAGCTTCGCAAGGATTTAATTAAAAACTTAACCTACTGGATTTTGAATAGGCCTTTAACCATCCTCGGTAAATTGAAAATTAAGGCCAGTAGTTACTACGTGATGCGTCATTTGTGAATTTTCTATCCGTACGTGTATAAGCCTATTCTTTCTCTCATTATACTAGTTGACCGAGCGAAGAGTGGTCTAAGATTCAAGTCGACGGTTTGGCATTTCTCTTGTTTAAATGTTTGAATGTTTATATGTTGCGCATTTACGGCGAAACGCGGTAATAGATTTTCATGAAATTTGACAGGTATGTTCCTTTTTAAATTGCGCGTCGACGTATATACAAGGTCTTTGGAAATTTTGCATTTCAAGGATAATATAAAAGGAAAAAAGATCCTCCTTCATACGCCAATATAAGAGTAAAAAATCTGGTGTGGCGCACTCACACAACTTTCCTTGCCGTTATTTAAATTGATCACTTGACGCTAGTGTTCACGCGCCTCAAGTCTACTATTCGAATATCTGAGCCAGCTGGAGACAGGACAATAACGCTGGAGACACACGAGATCTGCTATCTCTTCATAGTGAATCATTTAATAGAATCAACAGTTGCCAACAGTTTGCAATAATTGGATAATCACATTTTCTCGAATTTTGAGCTTATTTTTAATTTTAGGTGAAAATGTTACTAAGCATTAATTGTAGAGATTCTCATGCTCAATCTTTTCCACTCGAAATTTTTTGTTCAAATTGTATCTGAAGCCTGATAATTGAGAATCTAAAATCAAAAGTTGCATAGATGGAGCGGAGCTCCTGAAATTTTTACAGATATGGGACTTGTGGCAGTTGATAGGGCTTATCGATGACTATTTCAGGTAAACTTTAATCAAAATCGTTGGAGCCGTTTTCGAGAAAATCGCGAAAACCCCTGTTTTTGACAACATTTTCGCCATTTTAGCCGCCATCTTGAATCGCATTTGATCGAAATTGTTCGTGTCGGATTCTTATAGTGTAAGGACCTTACGTTCCAAATTTCAAGTCATCTCGTTAATTGGGAGATGAGATATCTTGTACACAGACGCACATACACTCATACACACACACACACACACACATATACACACACACACATACACATACAGACCAATACCCAAAAACCACTTTTTTGGACTCAGGGGACCTTGAAACGTATAGAAATTTAGAAATTGGGGTACCTTAATTTTTTTCGGAAAGTAATACTTTCCTTACCTATGGTAATAGGGCAAGGAAAGTAAAAACAGACTATAGAATTATTCATTATAAATCAGCTGACGAGTGATTACACAGATGTGTGAAGAAGCCAGTCTATTGCTGTATTTCCATAAGGTATATAGTTTCAATCAGGTACTTGTGGATGAGAATACTGCGTGAGAACTACTGTTCTATAGACCTTATGGAAATACAGCACTGGAATACATCACGGAAATACAGACTTATTTCATTTCTTTCTCTTCAAAATTAAATTTTCTACAAGTTCTGTGAAAAATATTTTGTGTTTATTGTACATTCAACATAGTAAATCTGCTTCAAACCTTGAAGGAACTTGATTTTCAGGTCCAAGTTTCGCGTATTTCGTCACATATCTTGAAAATTACTGTAGCTTCAGATCTGGATACGGTTTTATTCAATTTTTCAGTTAATTTTACATAAAGTACGCTAAATTCTACGTCTTGATTAACAGTCAACAAATACCCATTGGGCTTCGTTTCAGCAGGGGAACTGAAATTCGGACGAAATATTTTACTATGTATCTTGGTAACCAAGCATTTTTGGACCTATGCTAATTAGATTTTTTTTCTTTTGATGTGAGGAATCACGCCCTGACTTATGGGCACCTTTTTTCAGAACACTCTGTATATCAAGATAACTTGTAGGTGTAGTGCTACTATTTTAGGCAGAATATTGAATGAAATTTATGTTAATGGCATTTGAAATTATTTATGTTTCAGTGTTGACATCATGCCGAGGAACATAACAGCTGCAACATGTGAGATCGGCCATATGAATATGATGCCTGTTTATGGTGAGTTTCTATTGACTGCGGTGAAGACCTAAAAATATACTTATCTATACTTGAGACAATTTTAAAGAAACCTAGAACGTATGTATGGTAGTGAGATTTTGTTCAGTGAATTTGATGTTAAAACTATACTACAGTTATATCTTAGTTGCATAACAAAGTACAGTTTCAAATACGAGCATAATTTCCCTCTAGCCGATGATATAAATCATAATCTTAGAAATCTAATAAGATAAGAAAATATTAAATATATAATACCAACTCCACTCTTCTTAGAAGGCAACTCTACTACATTAGCAGTAAATTCATAAATATACTAGAAAGTGAATTTCCACTTGATAATTCCAAAGTAATAAACACAGAAAAAGAGCCATTGAGGCATTGCTGAACTTGAATTATTTCCAATCGTTGACTTTTATATAATAATCAATTTCATATTATAAAGAACATGATTGAACACTACATACGATAAATTCAAGTTCATATATTACTCTGATTAAGCTGATTTTACGACTCACACTGGCGCACAAGGAATTTTCCTTCTGCCGGTGTTGTTGCCTCACCTATTGTACTTATGCATGTGAGCATAAATTAAATCTTCATTTAATGATTATCATTTATAATATCATGAATAAGGATATAATTTCGTTATTATTTCTAATTAGATAAATTAACATTTCATTTATTTTAATGTATGTATTTTAGTTAAGTGCAGTAGCATATATATATATTTTTTAAGCTTCTTTGTATTTTGTCTTTTGGAAAATAAATTATTCATTCATTCATGTAATTCTGTGGTGTAAATTTTGTCTAATTTCTTCAAATAATTTGTTGTTTTCGGCAGGACTGAACGTGTATAGCATGCTAAAGCATGAGGCTTTGGTGTTGACCGTCTCAGCAGTCGAAGAAATCGAGAAGAAAATCATCTACAACTTGAATCGAACAGATGCGGCGAAGAAATGCCAGCGCTTCATGTTGAATCAAGTTTAGTGTAGAATTTGTATTGTTGTGTTATCAATTAAATACTAGTGTTTGGTTTGTAGTTTGTTGTTTCTTATTTGAATGTAAGCCTGGGCCAAGTGTTGCCAGCCGCATCCACACTCTCGCCCAATGCGTACAGAGCGCGAGAGTGTGGATGTGTGGTTTTCCAGCTCTCCGATTTTTGTCGAGCGAAGGCGAGTGGCCAGCCGAGTATCCACCAATGGTCACATTGCAGTGTGCATGGCAAGACAACGTGGCCAGTGACTTGGCGATAGTGTGGACTACAGTAACTATATTACCCACAGTATGGCCATTGCCTGTCACGTGGTACAAATCCGCCATTAAGATTCCAAACAAACTTTATAGTCCCATCTTATAGCATTGGAAATTTTAAACTTATCACTCTTCTATTACCGATTGGAAACATATTTTGAACTTCTGATGAGTCTGGTAAAGCATTTTTAAAGAGAAATTGATTATACTTCAATATATACCAATAAAGTTGATTAAAATAACACTTAAAACAACATTTTTTCTTCTCTCGGGCTCTTCGCGAACCACTTCCAGAAGTTTCGCGGACCACTTTATGGAAACCTCTGATCTAGATAGATATACAGAAAGGTGGATTTTAATTGCATTGTATTTCCTCATCCAATTTATTGGATCAAACGTCCAATAATCTGATTTCAAAATATTTCTGTGGCTCAATTGGATATAACATTTTATAAAATATTTAACCGTTATTTAGTACTGTTCAAAGATGTCTTTACTTCTATGATTGATTCTCTTCAGTCCTTAGAAGCCTACCCATAACATGTTTAATTGTTCAATAGCTATTGGTATATGAGTTTGTACTTGCAATACCACTACTAGTGGTATTAAAATATCACTTTATCAATGAAATATCATTGAATATAAATATGAATGGTTATGGGTTTTGTGTTTATTTTTACTTTCCTTGCCCTATTGCCATAGGTAAGGAAAATATTACTCTCCGAAAAATTAAGGTACCCCAATTTCTAAATTTCTATACGCTTGAAGGTCCCTTGAGTCCAAAAAAGTAATTTTTGGAAATTGGTCTGTATGAATGTGTGTGTATGAGTGTATGTGCGTCTGTGTACATGATATCTCATCTCTCATTCAACGGAATGACTTGAAATTTGGAACGTAAGGTCCTTACAATATAAGGATCCGACACGAACAATTTGACACGAATCAAATGCGATTCAAGATGGCGGCTAAAATGGCGAAAATGTTGTAAAAAACAGGGGTTTTCGCGATTTTATCGAAAACGGCTCCAACGATTTTGATCAACTTCGTACCTGAAATAGTCATTGATAAGCTCTATCAACTGCAACAAGTCCTATATCTGTAAAAATTTCAGGAGCTCCGCCCCATCTATGCAAAGTTTGATTTTAGATTCTCAATTAGCAGCCTTCATATAGAATTTAAACAAAAAATTTCAAGTGGAAAACATTGAGCATGAAAATCTCTGCAATTAATTTCCAGTAACATTTTCACCTAAAATTGAAAATAAGCTTGAAATTCGAGAAAATGTGATTATTAAATTGCAAACTGTTAGCAACTGTTGGTTCTATTAAATCATTCATTAAGAAGAGATAGCAGACCTCGTGTGTCTCCAGCGTTATTGTCCTATCACCAGCTGTCTCATATCTTTAAATAGTAGATTTGTGATGCGTGATAACACTAGCGTCAGGTGATAAATTTTCAATGCGGCAAGGAACGTTGGGTGAGTGCGCCACACCAGATTTTTATATATATTACAATAACATGACATATTTCAAAAATGTATTAGTAATTCCATTTGGATGTGGAAATACAATACAATTGAAATCTATCTTTCTGCATATTCATCTAGATCAGTGGTTACCAAAAACTGGTCCGCAAAAGCTCTGAAAATGGTCCGTGAGGAGCCCGAGGAAAGAAAATTGTTGTTTCAAGCGTTATTAGTGTTACTAACACAACTTTATTGGTCTATATTAAAGTATAATCAATTTCCCTTCGAAAATGTTATACGAAACTCATTGGAAGTTCAAAATATTTTTCCAATCGGTAGAATAAGTGGAAATTTCCAATGCAATAAGATAGGACTATAAAGTTTGTTTGGAATCTTAATGGTGGATTTGTACCACGTGATCGGGCTAGCCAATCAGATGCGTGACAGTCATTGGCCATACTGTGGGTAATATACAGTTACTGTAGTGTGGACTAGGCATTACGAATCATTGAAGGTTTTCAACTTTAGTGAGGTCCAAATTACTAGTAGTTCTGTGAACAGTAGACCTCACGCAGTATTCTCATCCACAAGTACCTGATTGAAACTATATAGACCTTATGGAAATACAGCAATAGACTGGCTTCTCCACACATCTGTCAGCTGATTTATTATGATGAATAATTCTATAATCTGATTTTTACTCTAATATTGGCGTATGAAGGAGGTTCTTTTTCCTTTTATAAATTATCCTTGAAATGCAAAATTTCCAAAAACCTTGTATATACGTCGACGCGCAATTGAAAAAGGAATATACCTGTCAAATTTCATGAAAATCTATTACTGCGTTTCGCCACATAGATGCGCAACATATAAACATTTAAACATTAAGAGAAATGCCAAACTGTCGACTTGAATCTTAGACCTCACTTCGCTCGGTCAATAATGGCAGTGTAGGAACAGCGTGGCCGATTCTCTGTCCTTGTCACTGCTTTCTATAGAGGATGGCAATTGAGATTGAATATTTTGTTGATTAAATATATTTCTACATTGTTAAAAACTATCTTGTAACTTTGCGCTAACCATCTAGGGTGGCGCTATCTGCTTTGATGAATGGTAGACAAGGATAGCAACACCAATTTCAATGGAATACTGCCTTTATAACGTGTATCTCACCACAGAAACCTGGGCCAAATGCTGATAGCCACACACGTTACGGTTTACTGAAGAGTTTCAACTGTACAGGTATACCTGTACTGGCAAGAGTTCACTCACACACGTTACCGTGAACAGGATGAGAGGGATTGGCCGAGAAAATCTCACTGTAGAGTAAGAGGTAAGTAGTTACTATATCCTATATTCATAGCCTAAATATCGACCAAATCTGAGAGAGCTGCATTTTCCATGAAATCCATGAATTAAAAATGATGGACTTTTGCAAAAATGGTGAAAAATAAATATTACTCAAACTCTGAGGAATGTTAGTGGGCCTACTTGACAAGAGGAACAGTAATATGTCATCACATTGGCGAAATTCACTCCTTTTCTTGAGTTATGAGAATTTGAAGATGAGTGATTTTTCTGATCTGAGAGTAGAGGTAAGATTTTATGTTTCAGTGGATAGCTCAGTCAGTATTGTAGCGTAAGGTTTCATATTATAGCACGACACGTGTTAGGTGAACCTCTATCCATACCGTAGCCCGAATATCAACCAAATCATGGGAGATTTGCATTTTCCATGGAATCCATGAATCAAACATCAAAAATTTTTGCAAAAATGGTCGAAAATTAAAATCGCTCAAACTCTCAGGAATGATAGTGTGATGGTGATGATATTGAAATAAATTATTCAATTATGGGTTTGTGTTTTCATAGAGATAAACTTAGTAGGGGTTCATTCGAAAAGTGTAGAATTAGGACTTCAACAATGAGACTTTAGTGATCTTGTAGCTGAATTTTGTGTGTAAATTTTTAATATTTACTTTTCTGTTAAAAAATAATTTTCTCACATTAAGATTTTGCTAACTTGCGTCCGGGAAGACTCCAATTTTATGCAGGGTTGAGGTATTCTCACGGAACTGTATTTCCGTTTCCGATGGAAAAATTCACGAGTATTTGGGAATATTTCAAACTTGCATTATTTTCCTTTCCCACGGAATTATGCTCGTCTCCACGTGGACCGTTCTCTCGTTGGTGGAAGGGGAACATAATTTGCGTGGAATAGTTCAGTTCCAATCAAGCCGTTTATGCAGCGGTGCAGCATTTTCGCCACCTCTTAGAAGGACACCCTTTCACTATCTACACAGACCACAAGCCATTAATCTATGCTTTTCAACAGAACCGTGAAAAACTTCCACCGATTCAACTAAACCAACTATCATTCATCTCTGAGTTTTCAACAGATATACAATATGTCAAAGGCACCCAAAACATTGTTGCTGATACACTTTCACGTATTGAAGCTATTAATACAACCCTTAATTATGAGTTATTGGTCAAATCTCAAGAAATTGATGAAGAACTTAGGAAACTAACGCCAGAGAATTCTTCTCTCTCATTGGAACGTGTACTCATTCCCGGATCACCACTTACTGTGCTCTGTGATGTATCTACAGGGAAAACTCGACCGTTTCTTACACAACCTTTTAGACGACAAGTCTTTGACAGCCTCCATAACCTGAGTCATCCCGGACCCAATGCTTCACTCAAGTTAGTCAGCAACAGATTTGTTTGGCCAAACATGAACAAGAACTGTCAAGATTGGGCCCGCGCTTGTTGTTGACTGGTTGTCAACGATCAAAAATTATTTGACATGTTCATGCTCCTTGTGGAAATTTTGTGACGCCTACAAAAAGATTTTCTCATATCCACGTCGATCTGATTGGCCCACTTCCTCCTGCACGATCTTTCAATTATTACGGTCACAGATCGTTTTACTCGATGGCCAGAAGTTTATCCACTATCTGACATAACTGCAGAGACAGTGTGTCATGCACTTTTGGATTGCTGGATATCTCGTTTTGGTTTCCCAGAAACTGTGGCTACAGATCGCGGGACACAATTCACTTCCAACCTCTTACAACACATTTGCCAATCCTTCATCAAACGGTATGATTGAACGATTCCATCGCCATCTAAAAGCCGCAATTATGGCTCATGCTAAGGCTGATTGGGTTGAAGCCTTGCCTCTAGTACTTCTTGGTATTCGATCTGTTTTCAAGGAAGATATCAAGGCTACTACATCCGAATTAGTCTATGGAGAGACTCTTCGTTTGCCCTTTGAGCTGCTTTCTTCAAAACCACAAGACAATAATCTTGACATCTCGGGCAGTTTTATTTCAAGCTTGAGAGAATTCATGTCGCATTTACGCCCCATTAAAGCAACAAGACATGGTCAACCAGGCGTCTTTGTGTTTAAGGAACTGTCCACATGTAGCCACGTCTTTTTGCGAGAAGGACCAATCTTAAGGGCACTTCAGCCACCTTAGACTGATCCCCATGAGTTGGTGGACAGAGACGATAAAACCTTCACATTAAGGATTAATGGTAAAACCGTTAAGGTTTCCATTGACCGGGTGAAGCCAGCATACATCCTCCAAGACGACTCACCTCAGCCTTCCCACCCTGTTCCAGGAAAAAGGGTGAGCTTCAAGATTTCGGATGGCCAAATCGTCTGCCCGGGGGGGGAGGGGTAATGTGGCGAATCATATGATTGCAACCGCCACCTGTGTGGTTGTCAACTGGCAAAGTTTGTTTATAACTTGTAACAGTTTATTCCAATATTTATCAATAGTTCAATTTGTCATTCAACATTAAAATCAATTCACCATTCATTTAGTTTCATTTATTCAATTTAAACATAGGAACCATCAAATCAAATTAAATTCCTATATTATTGACCGAGCGAAGTGAGGTCTAAGATTCAAGTCGACGGTTTGGCATTTATCTTAATGTTTAAATATTTATACATATGTTTATATTATGTTGCGCATTTACGGCGAAACGCGGTAATAGATTTCCATGAAATTTGACAGGTATGTTCCTTTTTTAATTGCGCGTCGAGGTATATTCAAGGTTTTTGGAAATTTTGCATTTCAAGGATAATATAAAAGGAAAAAGGAGCCTCCTTCATACGCCAATATTAGAGTACAAATCAGACTATAGAATCATTCATCATAAATCACCTGACAAGTGATTACACAGATGTGTGGAGAAGCCAGTCTATTGTACAGTAACTATATTACCCACAGTATGGCCATTGACTGTCACGCTTCTGATTGGTTAGCTCGGTGATATGGTACAAATCCGCCATTAAGATTCCAAACAAACTTTCAAGTCCTATCTTATAGCATTCGAAATTTGGAACTTACCACTTATTTTACCGATTGTAAATATATTTTGAACTCACGATGAGTTTGATATAGCATTTTCGAAGGGAAATTGATTATACTTTAATATAGGCAATAAAGAAAATTTTAAAAACACTAATAAAGCTTGAAACATTAATTTTCCTTCCTTCGGACTCATCGCAGACCACTTCTAGAGCTTTCGCAGACAACTTATTGGGAACCAGTGATCTAGATAAATATGTCGAAAGATAAATTTCAATTTTATTGTATTTCCTCATCCAATTTATTGGATCGAACTTAAAATAATCCAATTTCAAAATACTTTTTGCGGCTCAATTAAATATAACATTTTATGACATTTTTAACCGTGATTAAGTGCTGATTAAGTAGTACGTCTTGACTTCTATTATTGATTCTCTTCAGTACTGTGTAGGTACCCTATCCATAACATGTTCAATAATTGGTCAATATTTATTGATATAATATGGATTTAAAGTTGCATTACCACGAGCTTAAGATTTGAAATATTACTAAATATGAATAATAATGGTAATGTGTTTTCTTTTTCAATTGCTTACATGTTTATTAAAATCATTAAATAGAACTATGGCTAGAACAATTTGCTTTTCCACAGTTTATATCCAATGTTTTGTTTAAAATATTTTCGTCAGACTTATTGGCTGTCAACTAATAAAACAAAATATTTGAATGTTATGGAATCTATTGTGATGAGAATTCCATCATATTTCCACAAATAGATATGAGAACTTCATTATTCTTTGTCAATGGAAAAAAATTATTACAATATCATGACATTATTTCAAAAGCTTTTTGGAGATTCATCTTTCAGGTTACGTTACCTACCTTTCATTTTTACTCGCTATTATCTACGAATTACTATTTCAAGTTTAAAAACTATATTGGGAATATAGAAAAAACATTAAAGAAATTACATCGAAGTTAATATTCACAAAAATATGCTTTAATAAGTAAAGGCAAGCGATTTTACTTATAATCGTCTATAAGCTCCATTGTAAAATTCAAATATTTGGAATCTTCATGGCGGCGGCGGAAAAAAAATTCCAATGGCCATACTGTGGGTAATATAGTTACTGTAGTCTATTGCTGTATTTCCATAAGGTCTATAGTTTCAATCAGGTACTTTTGGATGAGAATACTGCGTGAGGTCTACTGTTCACAGAACTACTAGTAGTCAACTATCTACTAACGTTGATGGAAAGATACATTTTCAAGATGTTCGATGTTTTTGAACGGGTAGTATTATAGTCCACTAGACAGCTGATTTATGATGAATAATTCTATAGTCTGATCTTTACTCCAATATTGGCTTATGAAGGAAATGCAAAATCCTTGAAATGCAAAATTTCCAAAAACCTTGTATATACGTCGACGCGCAATTTATAAAGGAGCATACCTGTCAAATTTCATGAAAATCTATTACCGCGTTTCGCCGTAAATGCACAACATATAAACATTTAAACATTAAGAGAAATGCCAAACCGTCGACTTGAATCTTAGACCTCACTTCGCTCGATCAATAAACTAATATGAATAAAAGAAGTATAAAACAACAACCGAATAATAAAATATATAACGATAGTTTATTAAAAAGTTATGTTACATAAAACTCGTCAATCTTTGTAGCCTAAACGTTTATAAAATGGATTTATTGGACTCTTGATGCCAGTGTCTTTAAAGATGGGATGTTCAGGTTGCTTCTCTGGCTTATATGGTATTTCAGGCTTAGTTTGTAGTGTTTTCTGGTACTCCTCTGTATCTGTAACAACAAATACCATTTATAAGTTTGAAAATTTCTATTCTATTCAATTCAAAGTTTTTTTCATAAATCTTATGCCGGGTCTACATGGCAACGATATTTGCGCAAACTTGGCTCAAAGCCAGGTTTACGCGAATCTGGCTTTGAGCCAAGTTTGCTCAAACCTCTGTTCACACGACACCAACTTTAACACAAACCTGTATTATAAACTAAACAATATATAAATTCTATACGAAGTCTTTGAAGTGTTTATAAACTTGAGATGAATAGTAACTCAAGCCTCCTCCTTCTCCTCCTCCACCACCTCCTCAACCCTCCTCCTCTTGCATCTACTCCTCAACCACGACCTCATCTACCACCTCCTTAACCCTCCACCCCTCCTCCTCATCCCCCACCTACTACTCCTCCTCTAACTATTCCTCCTCCTCAACTCCTCCTCTTCCACCTTCTTCTTCTCCTCCTCCTCCTTTTCCTCTACCTACTCCTCCTTCACCTCCTCATCATCTCCTCCTCCTTCACCTCCTCATCATCTCCTCCTCCTCCACCTACTCCTCCTCCCACTTCTCCTCAATATATAAATTGAGGGTTCTGAATCCGAATCTGAAATCGCGAATTCTCTATCTTCATTTTGAAGCGATTTAGGTTTTGATGGATAGATGAGACATAATCGTTTCCTAGAAAAATTGACGCTAACCTGGCTGAGATTGATCGAAGAAAGCACAAACCTTCAAACCTCAGAAATTTACAACGATCTCCCGTCTAAACGACGCAAACCTGGCAGGTTTGCGCTAATATCGTTGTCGTGTAGACCGGGCATTACAAGCACTTTACAATACACTTTCAGAACTTTCATGGAAGGTGGTAATAATCCCTATAGTAGTGTCTGCCAATGGTCTGGTCACAAAAGAATGGACACAAACAATGGTAAAACTGCAGTTGGAGAACTGGCATATGAAAATTATGCAGAAAGCAGCAGTTCTTGGTACAATTAATATTGTATGCACGTTTCTAATCCTCTGATCCAGAAAAGAGTGAATGAGTCTCTGCTTTGAATTGCAACTACTTAGTCTTGAGATCAGAATTGATCCCCGGCTACTTAGTTATGAAGACAAAAAATATTTTTCAATAATAATAATACTGAGGGTGATGCCCACATAAGCTCTTAGGCTTGTGCGTGGGTAATGAGTGAGAGGAATGATGATGAGAGATGACAACTACTTTTTAGGTAATCGGGACCGACGGCTTATCGTCTCCTCTGAATGACGACGGAGTGGCCGTATCTATGTGTGTTTTAATAGGGGCACTATCATTCAACAATATTATGAATTGCACCAATGACTATTCAATTCTTATGGCTCTTTAATAAAAAAAAGTACGAATATTAAAGGCATTAAAATATTTGTATTTTGAATGATTGTTCAAGTTGGGTTGCTCGTTGGAGTAAGTGATAACGCGCCGGTCTAATAATCAAGAGAACCCGAGTTCGAATCTCGACCGGGGCAAAAGTTTTTGACCTCAGCACAATCACATAGATACGGCCACCCCGTCTTTTGGAGGAGACGATAATCCGTCGGTCCCGACTACCTAAAAAGTGGTCATCATCTCTCATCATCATCCCTCTCACTCATTACCCACGCACAACCCTCAGAGCTTATGTGAGCATCACCCTCAGTATTATTATTATTATTATTTGAGAAAACACACTTTGGTTTAAGATGTTGTTTCCTTTAGAAATTGAGAATAAACAGATAGCGTTTATTAAAGTACAATAAGTTAATTGTCTTTCAAATCATTACACATCCAAATGGCAAGTAAATGAAGTTTTTAAAGTATAATAATTTGTTTTTCACATCCAAATGACAAAGCAAATATAGGAAATCTCCATATTATTCAACAATTATATCAAAATACATTAGTCAACATTATAATAATTTATGCCTTACTAGCAGAAAAACCCGTGCTCCGCAAGGGTCTATTTTAAAACTTGACAAACTGAAATCTTGACGTAATGTAATCTTGAAGAATTGAAAATAGGTCTATAACCATCATCGGTTAATTAAGAATCTATAGGCAAGATTTCAAGTTAAACAGTCGAGTAGTTCAGAAGTCATGATGCGTCGAACATAATTTTCCTATCCCGTACGTGTATAAGCAAGTTCTTTCCTTTCGATTTATTCTCTTTAATAATAATATCGGGGCACAGAGCTTCGCTCGTTATTTTTATTTATTGATAAACAGAACACAATTCTCTAAAATGATCGTGTTTATATTTTACAGCTATTTTACATACGTCAGCCTATGAATTTCGGGGATGCGATATTTTGATTTTCCACAGAATCACTCGCTCACTTTTTACTATCCACAGACGACGAAAGTCTTAGCTGTTTCAGCCAAGTATGAATTATCCTTTTAATGTCGTTCAGCGAGTTTTCCCAAGGATAAGACCTAGTGCAATCGAATTTTTATATCATAAACCTACTATGTTCCAAATTTCGTGAAAATCGTTAGAGCCGTTTCCGAGATCCGTTGAACATAAATAACCAGGGACCGAATTTCGCTCTGGAGTACAAAAGCATAAAAAAATTATTACGAAAGAAGAAATTATAATAACATTCATACAGAAATGTTCTATCTAATCACAGTAAATTGAGATTAATTCCCGGAGTAATGCAAAAATTCCCCTCACAAAGGCCCAGTTGCACAAAAGCCAGTTAAATTTTAATCCTGATTAACTTCACGTGAACCAAATCAGAGAAGACAATTTCAAAAAGATGGAACTACTGGAATTAATCAGGATTGAAAATAACCCGGCTTTTTTGCAACCGGCACTAAGTACCTGATTGAATGATTACAAAAGTTCAACAGCTGAGTCATAATTATGACACAGTCCCACACATATGAATTCGCTCACTCACTTCCATCATCAACAGAAGACGAAATAATTATTATCAGCTGTTTTTCCAAGGATGAATAATAATTTTCCCTTTAATGTTCTTCAGCGAGTTTTCCCAGGGATGAGACCTAGTGCAATCGAATCTTTATATTATAAACCTACTATGTTCTGAATTTCGTGAGAATCGTTAGAGCCGTTTTCGAGATCCGGTGAAATACTAACATATATACATATAAACAGAAGTTGCTCGTTAAATAGCATAGGATAAAAATAAACATATAAAAATATAAACAGATATACAGAAATTGCTCGCTTAATATAATAGGATTATATAATACAATTGAAAATATTGATTCCCACCTTGACTCTTGTTCCTTGTCAACACGAAAAAGACTTTCTTCTCTTTACCACTCAATGATTTTCTCTGAAATAGAAAAAAGGAGTTCCCATTTAATATTATACTGATTTAATTACTTGGTAATAATTAATCTACAAGTCATACATGAAATTGATCAGTATGATCTATTTGATCTGCGATGTTGGTTTGATTGCAACAAATTAGCAATTAATGCAGCTAAAACCTCCTACATAAACTTCTCTTTGTCAGCAACTTTCTATTTCCCATATCCTATTAAATACCATCAATTTGGATGTGATTCGGTGGGTTGTGACTGTGAAGTTATAAAACAATCAGAATCCGTCAAATATTTAGGATTGATTTTGGACCAGAGTTTAACTTGGGACTTTCACATAAGAAAAATAAAAAGGTACCTTCTATATTTAGTAAAGACATTTTATCGATTAAGAGAGTTCTTCCCTGTATCTATTTTTCGTATGATGTATTTTGCTTTTTTCAATTGTAGGTTGGAGTATGGCATTTCTTGCTATGCTTCCACATTCATGTCACATTTTAAAAATCTTATAGTTCTACAAAAATCTGCCATTACGGTCATTTATGGTGCTAGTAGACGGGCTCATACTTTCCCTATGTTTAAATCATTGGGGATTCTCCCTTTTAGATATATGTATGTGTTGAAAGTTCTATCCCTGTTTTATAAAATGAGTGGGGATAGATATTTGATGGAAAATATTGGACAAGACAGTTTGGTTACACGGCAAACTACACGAATGCTGGTGAGACTTCCCAAACCCAACTGTACTACCTTCCAAAGATGTTTCATTTTTCTGGGACCAAAATTTCACAATATCCTTCCTGAGGAAATAAGGAAACTGAAAATTTGCAAACAATTCATCCGTAAAACGAAGTTTTGGCTATGGCTTCATTCACCTTTGGAAACTGAAAATTTCTTCAGAGTGGTAAGCTAAGTAAATAAATTGTCATAAAACCTAAACATTTTTCTTCTTCTTCTCTCTTCTGTCTTAAATTCTTTTTTCTGTCTTAAAATACCTATTGGTCGATTTATAGATGGTGGCTTCCTCGCCACTGTTCACATGAAGTTTATATCACTATGAGATATAAGTAACGAGGGGAATGCTCCGATGTGTCAATTGTCGAATATTGATGACTGTGTGAATGCGTGTGTATGTGTCTTGTCGTTTTCATATGTCCCATTATTCAAACTCCTATTCACGGACAAGGGCTTTGCGGAAGCTCTTTTGTGAATAGTATTTTTGTTTGCATCGGTTCTCACATAAAATGTTAAGGTTCATTTCCATCATCAGTTACATTATTCCAAAATGTTGATATGAGTTGTGTACTTATAAGTTTAAAGGTAATTTCTACTGTATTATTGATACATTATGATATAGTGCCAAATTAACCTTTCAGAAGTGCTTAGTATCTTTTATTGTTAGTTATAGGTATCTGATGAGATGTTTTTTATTTTGTTGTATTGCTGATGTGAACAATAAAACTTGAAACTTAATTGTACAGATGCCCTACAGTGAGGTCCATGTTATAATGTTATAATGGTATTGCTGTCCTTGTCTATCATTCAACAAAGCAGATAGTGCTATCTCTTTCTCACTTTACTCTGTTACCAGATCGTCTTTTCACTGTTGATAGAATCAACAGTTGCCAACAGTTTGCAATTGGATAATCAGATTTTCTCGAATTTTGAGCTTATTTTTAATTTTAGGTGAAAATGTTACTAAACATTAGTTGTGGAGATTCTCATGCTGAATCTTTTCCACTCGAATTTTTTTGTTTAAATTGTATCTGAAGCCTGATAATTGAGAATCTAAAAACAAATTTTGCATAGATGGGGCGGAGCTCATGAAATTTTTACAGATATGGGACTTACTTATATTGTAAGGGCCTTACGTTCCAAATTTCAAGTCATTCCGTTAATTGGGAGATGAGATATCGTGTACACAGACACACATACCCTCATACACACACACATATTACGAGTATATACAGACAAATACCCAAAAACCACTTTTTTGGACTCAGGGGACCTTGAAACGTATAGAAATTTAGAAATTGGGGTACCTTAATTTTTTTCGGAAAGCAATACTTTCCTTACCTATGGTAATAGGGCAAGGAAAGTAATAACAATTTATTCATACTTCAAAAAATAAACACATTATTATCAATTACAAATAGATATACGAGGGCTATTTTTTTTTCAACTTCCGATCGTGCTGCTAGATGGCAATGCGAGCGGCATTGGCCAACAATGCACGGCAGCTGACTATGCACATCTCACACTATAACCTCACTCGTTTTCGGCCATCTGTCGTCATTACCAGTTCATCTAGCGACACATAAACATGGCTAATATGATAGAATCTCCCGCCAAGTGTGAGTTGCGAAGTGTAATTCGTTTTTTGCAAGCTGAAGGGTTATTCGCAGCAGAAATTCACCGTAGAATGGAACGAGTATATGGTGAAAGCTTTATGAGTGACAGTGCAGTGCGTGATTGGTGTAGGAAATTTAAAGATGGACGAGTTGACATTCATGATGAAGGGGGCCAAGGGTGACAACGCCCGTCCTCACAGTGCTGCTGTGACGAAGCATCTTCTTGACGGATTTAAATGGGACGTTTTTGACCATCCGGCGTATAGCCCAGACTTAGTACCAAGCGACTATCACCTTTTCCCGTAACTGAAGAAAATGCTAGGAGGGCAGAGCTTCCGAACAGACGATGCGCTGCAAGATGCTGTGAAAAACCATCTCAAATCACTGGCGGCTAACTTCTATGAACAAGGTATTAAGAAGCTTGTACCCAGGTATGAAAAATGCCTCAATCTGAATGGTGACTATGTTGAGAAGTAACTAATAATGTAAATAACTTTTGATAATAAATTCATTCAATTACTCTCACTAGTTTCTTTTTTATACCACATCGGAAGTTGAAAAAAAATAGCCCTCGTACTATGAATTCGATTTAGAATTATATACTATGTTTGCTACAATATTTCTTGATATACTATGTACTATTCTACACTAACAGCATCTAGTTACTATTTTTGACTTTCTGAAGTGAACATGTTTTCTAAAAAAAGAGAAATAAACAAAAATCCTATACTATTAAACGATCAATTTCTGTTTATCTCGAAAACGACTCTAAGGATTCTCACGAAATTAAAACATAGTAGGTTTATAATATATAAATTCGATTGCACTAGGTCTCATCCCTGGGAAAACTCGCTGAAGGACATTAAAAGGATAATTATTACTCATCCTTGGAAAAACAGCTGATAATAATTATTTCGTCGTCTGTTGATGATGGAGGTGAGTGAGCGAGTTCATGTGTGTGGGACTGTGTCAAAATTATGACTCAGCTGTTGAACTTTTTGTAATCATTCAATCAGGTACTTAGTGCCGGTTGCAAAAAAGCCGGGTTATTTTCAATCCCGATTAATTCCAGTAGATCCATCTTTTTGAAATGGTCTTCTCTGATTTGGTTCACGTGAAATAAATTAATCAGGATTAAAATTTAACCGGCTTTTGTGCAACCGGGCCTTTGTGAGGGAAATGTTTGCATTACTCCGGGAATTAATCTCAATTTACTGTGATTAGATAGTACATTTCTGTATGAATGTTATTATAATTTCTTCTTTCGTAATAATTTTTTATGCTTTTTTACTCCAGAGCGAAGCTCGGTCCCCGATATTAAGTTTTTCTTGCTGGATTATTCTTCTCGCGAGATCAGCTGAGGAATAACCCACACATGCACTCGCTCACTCATTTTTATTACGGTATCGACAGACGACAAAATTTCCAGTTGTTTTTCCAAAGACGTATTATAATTTTAATGTCCTTCAGCGTGTTATCCCAGGGTTGAGACCTAGTGCAATCGAATTTTCATATCATAAACCTACTTTGTTGCAAGGGTTGAGTCCCTTAGGGTCCATCAACTGGATTGAGACCTAGTGCAATTGAATTTTCATATCATGAACCCACTTTGTTGCAAATTTCGTGAGAATCGTTAGAACCGTTTTCGAGATCCGGTCACATACAGATATATAAACATCTTAAACATATAAACAGGAATTGCTCGTTTAATAGTATAGGATAATCTATGGTCTTCGACTGTTACACCATTTACATCTCTAATACAGGGTGTTTACGAACTCCTTACCAATACTCTAGGACATTGTTTCTGGGTGAAAAACATAACTAAATATCATATTTAAATTATCCGAAAGTCTTCAGCTAGGTACTCACACAGCGGCCATTTTGCTTTTTTCACTTATTTTTTTTCCCAGTTAATGGTTAAACATACTAAATTGAAACTTTGCACAAAATCATTTATGACAACTAGTCAAAGCTACAAAAAAATTATAATAATTTTTCAAATTCATAAAACAAAATGGCGGCCATTTAAAATTTTGTTCCTTAAATAACTCAGAAACCGTTGGTTTTACAAAAACTTTACTAGAATAACTAGTTTTAGTAAATTCAATTACCTATCGATTGGTACCTGATTTTTTTAAGATTGGACCAATATTAACTGAGATATGTCAGTTTTGGTGGTAGATAACCACTGAAATTTTGTTGCAATGCAAACCAAGTCATGCTGATAGCGTCGCCTCAATAATTCAACAATCTCTATTTGCATTGCAAGTTAATAGTAAGCGATTTTAGTCATTTCAAACAATAAAATAACGTTACATAACCCTCCAAAGGTGGGTCACCAACCACTAAAACTGTCGTATCTCAGTTGATATTGGTCCAATCTTAAACAATTTGGTACCAATCGATAGACAATTGAATTTACTAAAAAAAGTTAATCTTGTAAAGTTTTTGTAAAAGCAACGGTTTCTGAGTTATTTAATAAACAAAATTTTAAATAGCCGCCATTTTGTTGTATGAATTTGAAAAATTATCATAATCTTTTTGTAGCTTTGTCTAGTTATCATAAATGGTTGTGCAAAGTTTCAATTTAGTATGTTTAACCATTAACTAGAATAAAAATAATAAGTGAAAAAAGTAAAATGGCTGCTGAGTGAGTAACTGAAAACTTCCGGACAATTTAAATATGATATTTAGATATGATTTTTACCCAGGAACAATGCCCTAGAGCAGTGGTAGGCAGTTCGTAAACACTCTGTATAGTCAACTATGCTGGAAACTTATAATTAGCTCCTAACTCACCGGTGATGGAGTATTATTGCTGCTCGCTGACTGAATCACCTCTGACTTTGGCACAGGCAGTCCCAGCTTCTTTTGTTTCGCCACATACTTTTTGTTTGGAATGAATATCTCAACCTCCCCCTCATCCAGGTCCTTTCCCCAATCATCGTCATTCTTTGCTCTCCACTCGCCTCCTCCTCCTCCTCCGTTTATCCTCAATTCTTTACTGGTCTCATTCTCCGCTATTCCTCCATTGCACAGTACTTCGTCTTTCTTCTTTTTCGTTTTCCCACTTCCACCTTCGTCAGCTGTAAGCGACTTTCGTTTCCTCTTCCTTTTCTTTTCGACCTTTTGCGTCGATATCGTGAAAGATTCGTCATCAATCTGAAAAAAAACAAAAGAAGGATAATTAATTTTCACACTAGTAACAGGTTACAGCTCAACAGAGTCATTTTAATGCTTGGTACTATAGTGAGATCCACGTAATAATGGCAGTTTTTGATCATATTTTTACTAATGAAGCCATAATATACAGTATATGTATGTACAGCAGCCGATTCCAACTGTTGGTGACTCTTCCTACCTTGAAGAAAGTCTCATTCCGAAGAGAAAGAAGCCATAAAAATATTTAATTTTGAAATTTAATTGATTTATATCATGACTAAAAATATGATCATTTTGAAATAAACGATAAGCGAGCGCCAATTTTTATACTTTTTATACTAAAAATAAGCTAACCAATCGATTGAAACCAGAAATTAATGTGAAATCTACTAGGCCAACAGTCTTCAGTTACACCCTTAGACCATAATAGTATCTTAAGTCACAAGGACGGGAAGGCCACTTTTGCAGGCGAGAATGATGTTTCTAGTCGAGGCGTTAGCCGAGACTAGAATTTCATTCGAGCACTGCAAAAGACATTCACGTCCAAGTAACTTACACTATTTTTTGTCATAATAATCTAGAAAAGAATAATTGAGAAACAGAAAACATTACCTGCTTGTGCTGGCATTACTACATGCATTCCTTAGACCAGTTATAGATTAGACACGGCTCATTGTATATTCATACTGAAAGTCGATGAAGCCAACATCACTAACTAACAAATCCGCCCACCTTGACGTCACAAAAGTTTGTTGTGTAGGTGTTTGTGGTGTTTAACTTACATTGTTGTTATTCAATGCATTGTTGTTAGCTTGGTTGTGACGTCAAGGTGGGCGGATTTGGCAGTTAAGATGTTGGCTTCAGAGGCTAGGCTTCCCAGCGTGTCTATTCTAGAAATGGTCTAAGATGATTTATAAACATAACCTAGTTTACAAGTTTCGAATCAGGAATTTATTGATTGTAGCTGACAAAATTTCCACTTGGAGCGCTAAAAGGCGGTTTTTGTTCTAGTTTTGCTGTTCCAAATTCGGAACTAGGAAACATACTCGACTGTAAAGAAAACATATGATTTTATTACAGTATAGTATGCTGTAATGAGAATCATATGTTTATTTGTTCTACAATCAGCTGTTTACCGGCTTGATTTCATGGATTAAAACAGCTGAAATTGAATGACTATGACAAAAATTACTTCTATTGCACTAGAGGAACTGTTATCAGCACATTAAGAAGCATAGGCTAACCAAAAATTATAGGAAGTTTACTAATTAAATATGTTGATTTACACTTCTTTACTGAATTGATTTTTTTGAAAAAATTATGAGTAATTGGAAAAATTCATGAGTAGGCTTAATTCACGCTATTTTTCCCGGTTAGTAAAATCATGAGGAATTCAAGGTTCTCCCGGTTTTCCCGGTAGGTGGCCACTCTGATCCAAGAACAATAAAAAGCTCATTTAGGCTCAACTCACACTTACGCGACTCAGGTCGAGAAGAGACTTGACTCTAGTCGAGAGCATGTGTTTCCAAATGGTGACACTCAGACCAGACGATTCTAGTCTCCGCGACGTCACCATTTGAAAACACATGCTCTCGACTAGAGTCGAGACCTGAGTTGCGTAAGTGTAAGTTGAGCCTAACTGTCAAGGTGATTCATACAAGAATAATAAAATGCTCATTAATATTCATAAATTAAGATGATGTTAATAGTAAATTGTAATGAACCAATCGTTTACCTCACAATCTCCTTCGGCACCCAGCGCACAGTCTCCATTTAGCTGTGCTGTCGGCTTGGTGTCAGTGGTGACCCACTTGATAGCACCCCCTCCTCCCTGCTTGGCGGCCTTCCGCATCATATTCCTCCTGCGTTTCCGATTGGCACGACTGTCGGCCACCTGCACCGACCACCTGCCCACCGGAGTCTCAACTTCCAGCTGCTCCGCTTCGTCCAACTCCTGGCGCAGACTGGTCACCTTCAAAAACCACCAAAGGTCAAGGTTAATACGAGGGTCATCAAATAAGTAACGAAACAAATTAATTATTTTCAAAAACGGCTAAATTTATCTACATGAAACTTTCAGGACATGAAGTTGGCAACCTTGCGATGACAACTATTCTATAGAATGCAACCAGTATTCTATTCTATTCTGTTGCTGCTTACATTGAACGCACCCAGCAAGTGCATGCTTTCAGTGTGACTGTTGCTATTGTTCTTCCAGATTTTGTTCCTCGTCTGCACGTTTGGTACCTTTTAACCTCACAACCTCAATTTCTCTGTTGCCAGGCTCTTTTAACCAAGCGTGTACTTGCACATATACGCATTCAATGTTAGCACATCACAAGTCATGACTAGATAAGACAAAATATGATTAAATAAGACACTATGACTAAATAGGTCCATAGAGAAAATAGGCCCTTTCAAGACTAACCCTGTTATTCCATTTCCTTACATTAATTACATTACATTAAATTATACTATTCCATTTTTATTCTGATCTGCACACGGGAACGAACGAACGTAAACTACATCTATGGCCAGAAGTAAAATCATGGTTTATGTACTGGGGCCCTTTAAATGTGATGGAACAATGATAGACTGAAAATATCCAAGATGGTGTTACCATTATTCACTCAGTAATAACTATTATTTTATGAATTATATACCGGGTGACCCAGAATAACGGAAACTTTTGAAAACGCCATAAAACAAAAGTGGGAAGCGTAGTTATACAAATTTCTGATCAAGTGGACTGTAATTTTGAACGATTTAATATTCAATATATATTCTGGCAGAAAAAGACTAATGAATCCATTCATGATGCAATGAAAATTTCTATTATTAAAACTTACCCCCGGCTGATGATCTACACTGTAAGTCAGAGTGATTTATACCTATAGGTATAAAAAGGTAAAGGAAAGAATTAAGGAATACAGAAATGTAAATAAATCACTTGACCTCTCATGATTTATGATGTAACTGCAGAGAGTTGTTGAATCATGTATGGAATTCTGCTTCTCAATTTTACTATCAATTCACTACTGCTTTCAATATAAAAAATACTCAAATTCTCACATGTACTTTAAAATCAATTATTAGTCCCTACGATCGGAGACACGGAATTACAATTAATAATTACCGATAGAAATACAAAAAGATCAACGAATGAGTCGAACTGTCCTGTCAACGGATGCAGCTATGCGAACCGACTGAATGAAAAACTACAAGCCAAACAAACAATTACGCACTAGAGTGCGCCAATAGACGGGGGAGATTGAAAGCTAACTACTCAGCGCCAAACTCCATTATATTCGAACGGCGTCAACAAAAGGCAAAAATGATTTAATTCAAACTAATGTAAAGTTCAAGACTTGCCATTTGAGAGTTATTAACATCTATCACTTTTTGACTCTTACTTCATTAAGATGGCTTCCTTCTGCACGAATGCATTCTTTAAATCTGTGTTGAGATTCCTGAACGATTGCTGCAACATGTCAGCTGTGATATTGTTAATTTCATTGTGAATTGTCTGTTATAATTCAACCACAGTTATTGGTCAAGTTGTGAGAACGTTTGATTTGAGTAGATAGCTCCACAAACAGAAAATCGCAGGTGGATCCATAGGACAGATCCATGGGACCCGGAAACGCAACCTAATCGTGAGATTACACGGTTACCAAACAATACTGACCCGCACAGTTGCCATTGAATGCCATGTAGTGTAGATTTCGCTCACAATTTGATCAATAATTTTGAATGAATTGAAAATTAAAGCAGAATTCAAAATGAAATCCGCAATATCCCAGATGAGATGTTGCAGCGATCAATGAGGAATTGTCAACACAGATTTGAACAATTTATTAGTTCAGGAGGAAGCCATCTAAATGAAGAAATTGTCAAAAAGTGATAGATGTGATTAATAATTCTCAAATGGCAAGCCTTGAACTTTAGATTAATAGAATCATTTTTGCCCTTCCCACCAATGTTTTATGGCGTTTTTAAATGTTCCCGATATTCTGGGTCACCCGGTAGATAATGTAATCACAAATGGAAAGAAATGTGAGATTGGCAGCATTTAATTTGAATTTTCGTTTAATAAGATAGTTATTATAATTACCTTGGACAATTCGTCATCAAGCATATCCGCAGTGAGCTTCTTAGCGGCCGACAGTGTGAAGTTTTTCCAGTTGGTTTTTGGGGGTAGTTCTACCCTTTGCATTCCGAGCGGGAATTTGCCATCGGCCAGTGTTGTGTATCTGTGAAAAAGTAGAAAATTAACTTCGATATCTGCCCAACAGAAAACAAACAATGATAACCTTAACTGAATGTAATATTGATAAAATTTGTTTAATGAGAATTGATATTGTGGAATTTTTTCATCTACAGCTGAAGATGCGTTGATTTCAACACGAAACTGCAATTCTGTATTAATGTATAATAAAATGTGGATGTGACAAAATAAAACTGCAGTTTTTCAACATACAGAGTGAGTCATATGCATGGGAACCCTTCAATAAGTTGGAGACTGTTGTAGATATAATACTGTAACTTTCAGGATGAGTTATTGGTCGAATACTCTACCTTTTGACGTACAACTGAATTTAAACCCCTCTTGAGGGGGTGACTTTTTTATAACTTAGGGGAACTCGAATATTTTGTAATATAATATAAACACCCACTGTGTAGTACATCATTTTAAAGGCTTTTTTGATCCTAGAAAGATGGTATCCATCAAAATATTCTATGATACTTTTATCCAAAATGGCGGCTGATTGAAGTTTTAGTTTTTTTAAGAAATGAGGGGTTGTAACTCTAAACGTGTGTACAGACTTTCGCTCTGCTCCGCAATCGAACGTCACTCGAGCAGATCGATTGATGATCGACCGGGGCGCAAGAGTGGAACGCGAGAAGAGCTAACATCTCCCGTAACGTTCTTGATCGGAGCGATTGCAGAGCGAGTGCGGAGCGTGCGTGGAGCGATTGCAGAGCGAGTGTGGAGCGATTGCGGAGCGAGTGTTCTTAGCGTATTCACAAATGAATGAGTAGACTACTAAGTCCAAGCTTCCCAGGACTTGGCTGATTCGATGGAGAGCTGGTGTAATTCAAATTTATTACGTGTAAACTCTGATAAAGCTCAGAACTTGACTATCAGTTATAATAGAAGACTGACTATGAGTGAGGAGAAAGAGGCAAAGTTTCTGGGCTTCACACTTGACACTTGCCTTAGTTGGTCCCAGCATATTGACATTGTTGCTAGCAAGCTGAATAAGGGAGTCTTCTTAATTAGAAAACTGAGGTCATATTTATGTCAGTTTGGATGTTTTAACGGTGATTTATTACGCTCACATAAATTCTCATTTGTCATATGGCACCATACTTTGGCGTTCCAGAACTTACAGTGGTAGACTTTTTAGAATACAGAGAAAGGCTATCAGACTGATTTGTGGGCTTTCTAAGCGAGCACAGTGTGATGAGCATTTTTAACTTCTGGGAACATTGACTCTACCTTCAATATTTGTTCAACAGAGCCTTATTTATGTTAAGGAGAATTTGGAGAAGTTTGTGGAGCAGGGTGTAGTTCATAGCCATAACACTAGAAATAGGGGTAGTTTGACTACTTATCGGTATACCTATTCTAGCACATAAAAAATCATCTCTATTTTCATCAATAAAATCGTTTAATTCACTTCCTGAAGATCTTAGAAATATGGAGAATGGAACTTTCAAAAATCATATGAAACGTTTCTTAGCAGCTAACCCTTTAAACAAGATTGACGATTTTTATACATAAGCTAGGAATATTCGGCTATAAGTTGAAAATCAGGTGACATTATCATAGGGTACTGATAGTGTAACTTACTGATGTAATATATTTGTATTTTGTATCATGTATTATGTTGTATATATTTGACACTTGTATTGTATCTGAAGACCTCAGATATTGCTGCAATAAAAATTCTATTCTATTCATAATGTATATTTATTTATTCATAGCATACGAACGATATGGCAACTATGCGGAGCTAGAAAATGGTAAAGCTATCTGCTGAAAGAAAGGGATAGCAAACCAATGTTAATCAAATAATGGGCCATATGAATAAAGTTGAGCATTTGCTTATACTTCTAAAATATGGAGCATTTGCTTCATTTTCTATGAATAAACGTGAGCAAAACCGTTTGCTCGTGCTCATAAAAAAATAGTTTGAGCATTTGCTCAAAAGTAAAAGCTTTTGCTCAAAATTGTATGAATAAACTAGAGCATTTGCTCAACTTTTGAAGCAAATGCTTCAAAAAAGGTGAGTCTAGTCTAGAGCAGCTTGTCACCTTCTGCTCATAGTAAAATGGCTCAACTAATTCGTATGAGGAAGAGGAAACTATACCAGATACGATCACAACCAATAGTTGAGAACTATAAAACTCTTTTTAGATTCAACCATGATATATATCACCATTATCCCTACAAAAGAATAAATACAAAATATAGCTACCTGATATAAAGATAGCCATCACAAAATAGGAAATAGGTATTTAAGAAGATGAGAGTGTAGACGATTATAAGAAGGCTATTGATATTATAAGAATATGCTGAAGATTATTATAGAGATAACATTTTTTCACGCTATTATTTCAAAATTCTAAACTCAACTAACCTAAAACTCTATTCATAACATAGAAAACAGAGCAGACGACGCAAACACAAGCTGTGTCCCCTACTTGCATATTTAGCGCTTCCGTGAGCTATAAAAACAAATTAAGGCTACAAAAGCGAATCAGCTGATGAAAAATCTTTACAATACGTGAGCATTTGCTCCAGAGTTCAGGAGCATAATGTAAGAGTATAAGGTAAAGCTTATTCATATAAAAATAAGCAAATGCTTTTGCTTCTACCTTTTGCTCATGAGCAAAACCTTATGCTCCATGCTCTTGCTCATGAGCATTTGCTCTGATTTTATTCATATGGGCCATTGTGTGCATCTCACTTATAGTAGCATAATCAACTATTCTGATGGGATCCCATCATTAGTTGCTACGCTACAGATGGATTTTACGGATGACAATTTCTACGAATACGGTCGTAAAGTAATTTTTATCGAATATAGTATTACTCACTTCCTGATGAGCACCGTCAGCTGATTGCGTGCCAGCTGCGAAATATCTTTGCTGGCTTTCAACTCGCTGAACAGTTTGACAAACATTCTAGGGTCAATGTTGAGAGTTGGCAGTTCAACGTTCACACGACCGGCCCGAGGATCCAGAGCCCTTTCTCCTCCTTCCTCCTCATCACTATCTTCCTCCTCCTTCTCCTCCTCCACCTCCTCCTCTTCTTCTTCGTGACCATTAACACCTTCTTCTCCATCTTCTTCTTCTTCGTCATCCGCATCGGCTCTCTCCATCACATCGATGGAGCCGCCCGGGAATCCTCTCTGAGAAAATACAAAATTAGAAGAAATTAAGGCATTGAAATTTAGTCAGGTAAACACAGACAGATAATCTATAAATTAGTGATGATAATAATGTGAAATATTTCTTCTATGTATGGTTTTGAAGCATCTAAATTTAAAAATCTACTTTGTGAAAATAATAAGACTGAAAATTTTGTGAAGTGAACAACTACAAGACTTAACCTATTTCGGACTATGTGTAACCTTATCTAAATTTGGGAGAGGAATAGCACAAGGTTACCTTTTTTCTCTCCCTATCATTTTGATTATGTACTTGTTGTATGAATCAATCAATAAAGAATGAAAGAATAAATGAAAGAATTGGCTTATACACTTACGGGACAGGAAATTCACGAATGACGCATCATCACGTCTAACTTACTAATGGACTGATACTAACTTGAAATTTTGCATATAGAATCTTAATTTACCGGTCATAATATACAGAGTGTTTACGAGCTCCATATACTCTAGGGCATTGTTCCTGGGTAAAAAGCATTCTAAATATCATATTCAAATTGTCCGGAAGTCTTCAGTTACTCACACAGCGTCCAATTTGTTTTTTTCACTTTTTTTCTAAATTAAAATGGTTTAACATATGAAATAATTGAAACTTTGCATGATCATTCACAACAACTAGACAAAGCAAGAAAACAATTATAATTTTTCAAATTCATAAAAAAATGACGGCCATTTAAAAGTTAGTTTCTTAAATAACTCAGAAACAGTTGGTATTACAAAAACTTTACAAGAATAACTTGTTTTAGTAAATTTAATTGCCTATCGATTGGTACCAGATTGTTCAAGATTGGACCAATATTAACTGAGATATGATAGCCTATCCGCTATCCGCTTTGTTGAATGATAGACAACGATAGCAATACCATTGCTAATTAAACACTGTCATTATAACGTGGACCTCACTAAATGTCTTAACATACTATTTTTTTATTTAAACACTGGCATGCAGTCTATTATTCAAGATGATATAGCCTAGTGTCATTTTATGTAGGCCTATGCATTTTAACAAAATAAATAAACATTTTAACTAATAAATTTGATTTTAACCAAATCCTCACTATACGAACAAGTGTAGTAACAAATTAATGATTATTACTCTGTTGCATATCCATACTTTTTCACAATAATATTAAACTTGAATTAAAAAAAAAACACTTATGGAGTGGAAATGCACTTACATTGGTACTGACGATCGTTTCGACCTGTTGTTGGTCATCATCAGACTAGGAGTTTACTCTAATGTCAAGATTATGTAAGTGCATTTTCACTCCATAAGTGTTTTTTTTAATTCAAGTTTAATTAATGATTGTTTGAGAATATAAATTTGTACAATATTCACTTACATCTCTCCAAGCCTCCCATTTTAATTGATGTTCGATTCCAATATCAGTTTGTTCAATTAGCCGGAGAAATATCGGCACAATTATGTGAGAGATGAGCGTACCCTCACTGAGTGTCACAAAGTACTTTGCGAATGGCTTCACAAGTTCGAACACTTGCTCTGACGACAGTTTCCCTTCGCTAACCTGCAAAAAATGTTATTAAAAGATTCATTAATCGTATATCATATCAGGAAATGTTGCTCAAAATCGCTAGAGGTTTTTGACATTTTCTTTTTATTCAGGTCGCTGAAACAAGTTAGGTCTGGAACAATAGAAAGGCACAAGTCTATCAGATTGTATAATCGTCATATAGATATGTTTTCACATTGTCATTGTGTAATGTACATTGTCTTTAGGACTACTTTTGAATATAAATAAAAATTGAAACCTAAGTACCATTTCTAAATTAGCCTATTTAGTAAAAAATAAAAAGCTTGCAATAGTATTTATTTAATGTAATTTTACTAATTTTCCAATCAATTAATAATGGCATTATAGAGCCGAAACATGTCATGACTAAATAATTTTAAAAGGGTACTTGGATTTCAATTTTTATTTATGTTTACACATGTGTAGTGGGAAACTCGTTGAAGTCATTTTCAACAAAATTATTGGGGAATCTATGACTGCTGTGCTCATATGGAGGCTGAACAATTTGTAGATCTATTAAGCTTGAGACATGGGCCCCATAGTGAGGTCTACGCTGTAATGACAGTTTTCGATTAGCAATGGTATTGCTATCCTTGTCTATCATTCAACAAAGCGGATAGCGCTATCTCTTTCTCGCTTTGCTCTGTTCCCAGATTTTCTTTTAACAATGTAGAATTGATAATTGATTAACAAGATATTTTATCTTGATTATGAAATTATTGAGAAATTATAATTGATTATTTTGAACGAGAATGAACAGTTGATATTACATCAATAAACCTGTATCAGCAACCGTCATTGACAAGAAAGAGGATCGGCAACGTTGTTCTCCTATCTTTCTCCACTGCCATCATAACGTGGACCTCACTATAGACTTGCTCATTGATTATCAAGGGTAGAGGTTGAGAGTTGAATATCGGTTATACCTTATACCTTCTTCATCAATTACCCTCACTTGTAGGATTGATGGCGTCATGACATGAATAAAATACAGGAACACACTAATTTATCAAGATGGCAATGATCAGTACAAATCAAAACTTGTTAATCAATGTTGATTGGTGAAATGAATAAATGTTAGTGTGCCTGAAGAGGAACCAAGACATATTTGCACTTAGGCAGCTGGTGAAGAAGGCAAGATAGATAATGGTCTGAGCATTACTCGGCCTTTGTGGAGTACTTGGAGAAGTATGAGTGGTGAGCTCTGCGATAAGAGAATGAACTGTAGGATGGAGTGAAAGGCTCAACTCACACTTACGCCACTCAGGTCAAGACGAGACTCGACTCTAGTCGAGAGCATGAGTATCAAATGGTGACAGTCGCGGAGACTAGAATCGACTGGTCTGAGTGTCTCTATTTGGAAACACATGCTCTCGACTAGAGTCGAGTCTCTTCTCGACCTGAGTCGCCCAAGTGTGAGTTGAGCTAAAGTGTACAGATCGATGGTGAGACCAGCTATGTTGTATGGCGCGAAAACCTGGCCTGTTTCGAAGAGGCAAGAGAAGAAAATTGAAGTGGCTAAGATGGATGTATGGGGTCACGAGAAGGGATAGGATTCGCAACGTTTTTTCTCCTATCTCCACTGCCATTATAACGTGGACCTCACTATTAGAAGTACAGTTGGGGTGGGGTCGTTGGGTAGGAAGTTGCAGGAGGCCAGGATGAGGTGGTTTGGACATGAGGATTATGTGGGATAGAGGGTGCAGGATTTGGATCCAGGTGGCAGGAGAGGGCGAGGATGATGTGGAGAGACAGAGTGGAGGCTAATTGAGGGAGAGGGGTTGGTGACGCGGGGAGGAGATGGACAGGATTTTGTGGAGGGGACGGCTGAAGGATGGAAATGCCGACCCCATATGATTGGGATAAGGCTTAACCAAAGAAGAAAAATCTGGTGTGGCGTACTCACACAAATTTCCTTGCCGTTATGGAATTGATCACCTGACGCTAGTGTTCACGCGTATCTCAAGTCTACTACTTAAAGATCTGAACCAGCTGGTGACAGGACAATAACGCTGGAGACACTCGAGGTCTGCTATCTCTTTATATGAATGATTTAATAGAATCAACAGTTGCCAAAACCCCTGTTTTTGACAACATTTTTGCCGCCATCTTGAATTGCATTTGATCGAAATTGTTCGTGTCGGATCCTTATATTGTAAGGACCTTAAGTTCCAAATTTCAAGTAATTCCGTTAATTGGGAGATGAGATATCGTGTACACAGACACACATACCCTCATACACACACACACACCCTCACACACACATACACACACACACACACACACACATATTATATTCAAATACCCAAAAACCACTTTTTTGGACTCGGGGGACCTTGAAACGTATAGAAATTTAGAAATTCGGGTACCTTAATTCTTCTCGGAAAGCAATACTTTCCTTACCTATGGTAATAGGGCAAGGAAAGTGAAAAGTTAGTTTTCATAATGTATGTTTGTTACCAACCTTAGCCAACTCAGTAAGATAAAGTTCAGCCAACTGCATGACAAGTCCCTTCTGACTTTTGGCCAGCACACGCGCATAGCAGGCGGTGAGACGGTCGACGGCCGCCGCACCCCAGTTGCTCTGTCGCCGCACACTATGCATGCTCTGTCGCACGACTCGCCGCACCAGCATCAGACACTTGTCCATGCGGAGCTGGTCGATGCCCAGCCACTCCTGCGACATCGTCCAGAAGAACGCCTCCACGAACGTTAGCGCGTCTTCAAGCTTCGTGAAACAGTGAACTAGTTGGCTGATGTTCTCTGCTACTTGTTCCTGGTGACAGAGAGAAAATTCTATCAATAAAAAGTGATTAAAGTGTTGAAGCACTGTGGTGATGAAAAACAATTTTCAGTTATTCTCTGCTAATTGTTCCTGGTAACAGGTAAAATTTATTAGGTTATATCATAGAGAAACAATAGCGTAAGTAGATATCCCATGGTATAGAGCGTTTATGTCGCAGCTTTTACTGTTATCTCAAGCCGATTACTGTCGATTTTTACTGTTTTGGCCGGGTGAGAGTGTATGAACGGCACAATATGAGAGACTAGCAGCGTCATAAAGCTTCACGGGAAAGAACTACGTGGACAAACACACATATGTTGTCGAATTCTACACAGATTCATTTGGTAAAGGATCATGGTTGCGTGACCTGTGTGGCTAATTATGGAACGGTTCTACGATAGAGAAACAATAGCGTAAGTAGATATCCCATTAGGGCGTTTATGTCGCAACTTTTACTGTTATCTCAAGCCGATTACTCTTGATAATTGTCGAATTTTACTGTTTTGACCGGGTAAGAGTGTATGAACGGCACAATATGAGAGACTACCATCGTCATAAAGCTTCACGGGAAAGAACCACGTGGACTATAGGCTTGAGATAACAGTAAAAGTTGCGACATAAACTCCCTATACCATGGGATATCTATTTATGCTATTGTTTCTCTATGGTTATATTGAAGAGTAATAAAAATGTTGAAAAACACTGAAGAGAAACAAATCAGAGACATTCGACTGAGTCACTGTCGATGTTGTAGAACCGTTCGATAATGAAATAAAATACACATATTTCGTCAAATTCTCTGTGTAGCGACGAAACCATGGTCCTGTACCAAATAAAACTGTAAAATTTGACGATATATGCATGTTTTTATTTCAATATCAGAGAAAAGTTTTGACAAAAGTTAGCACATCACTTAGTTTTGTGAAACAGAGCACTAATAATGACTGTTGCTATCTGCTATTTGTTCCTGGTGACAGAAACAAAAATTCAGATTATATTTGTTATGCCGCATCCACTCTCATACTTCCTTCGTCTTGACCAGAGATCTATAGAGAGGTCCACGTTACAATGGCAATGGATAAAGATAGGATAACAACGTTGCCGATACTCAGTCTTGTCAACGCCTTCTATAGACGGTAGTTGATACAGGTTTATTGATGTAATATTAACTGTTCATTCTCGTTTAAAATAATACATTATATTTTATTAAGAAAAAAATTATATTTTTCAATAATTTTATAATAAATTTTATAATTAAGATAAAATACGGTATTTTGTTAATTAATTATTAATTCTACATTGTTAAAAGACGATCTGGCAACAGAGCAAAGCTAGAGAGAGATAGCGCTATCCGCTTTGTTGAATGATAGACAAGGATAGCAATACCATTGCTAATCCAACACTGCCATTATAACGTGGACCTCACTATAGATCATTTACTGTTATCAGTAGTGGACCTGACTTGGTCTTTGTCGTAGGGGGTCGAAGTATGAGTTACGTCAAAATAGACACTTATTCACGATTTTTTAACATTTAAAAATATAAGATTTCACAACTTTTATCAAAATGGTATGTAAAAGTATCACATTTGTCGCTTGAGGTTCAGATGGTATTTCTGTTGGCCTCAAAGTAGGAGTAGAAAGGTGACACCCTATTGTACCTATATACATGTTGCCCTATGCGTACAAATGTGCGACGAGCGAGAGAGTGGATGGGTGCTTTATCAGCGCTCGCCTTCTCTAGCCTTTGCTCCGATTTTGGTCGAGTGGCCAGCTGAGCATCAACAAATGGTCACATTGCAGTGTGGAGGGCAAGACCAACTTGTAGAGTTTGTTGGCCGCGCGACAAAGTTTGTTGACGACTAGGCCAGATAGTGTGGACTAGGCATGAAATAAATTGAGATTTGTACCTCCAGCCAAAATATCACTTTGCAAGATTGTGACAAATACCTACTTTTTAATTCAAGCTTGCCAATTATCCAATGTAAAAATTCTGCTGGGCCGCAGTGACTTAGTACAATATTTGATCTACTATAGCCTAATGATAATGAGAAAACTGCTTATAAACCTGAAAAAATAACTACTGTACCGTAGCTTATATGATTATCAAAATATAACATTTCAAGTAGAATTACTTGGTACTGAGTCACTAATTGTAGATTACCTGATATAAGGGTTTGTCAGCCATCCATAGACAGTAGAAAAGTCCTTTCCATAGAACTCTTGCTTCAGATGCAGTGAAATCTACAATGAAAAAATGAAAAGGTTATTCTATTGAAAGTTGTACTGGACGTACACTTACAGTTATTTGCTACTCTGATCAAAAATGTAAACATCCAACATAATTTATTGGACATAATTTATCAAACAGGCGTATTAAATATTGTGCATAGTAAAAGCATTTAACATTGAAACACTGAAAAAATGAATTTCTTGTGTTTAAAGATCTTAAGCTAAAATATTTATTCCTACTCACCGCAATCCTTCATTTGAGACCGATATTCTAAAACCCTCTTGGTTTTCTTCAGCGCTTTATTTCTCTCGTTTACATTATTGCTGCTAAGAAATTTGACAAGCTCAATATCTTTTTCAATGATACGAATCTGTTTTTTCTTTTGTACCTTGAATTTAGACATTGTTATGCCTGGAAAAATTACAAATTAATCTAAAAACTATAGACTACAACAGAATAACGCTCATTGATCAGCTAACCTCAAAACAAAACTACTAAAATGTTTACAGGATAACTATTATCTATAACTACTGTTACTTGATAAATATACTATCATACAAAGATGGCAATTGTGAATTCATTCGAATTATTAAAATAACAATTATTAATAAACTAGCTAATCGTAACCACGCGTGTTTGAAAAACAACCACACAACGAAAAATGCAAAATGCTTCGTAGTCGAGAGTCGACAGAAAAAGTTGATAGAATGGACATAAGAGCCGATACTCGATTTATTGATTTTATGACATCAATGTTCAATTTTGATTTTATGAACAATATTTTTAAAATAATACAAAAAAAATATCAAGGATCTCATAGATGAATAATTTATTGTGGAAAATTGATAAAATAATCACTTACTCTTCCATCTTTGAAATTGTATGAAGACAGCTCTCTAATATCTACCTCTCGACTATCTACTAAATCAACAGATCCGCTTAACCAGCTGATTATGTCCCTGATGATTTGACACGACATAAAGTTGAAACAATTTTTGCTGTTTTGTAATTTTAAAGTAAATATTCTCTAATTTCTGGTAAGTACATTTTATGGTTTAGAAATAAGGTATTTATGATCCTCTAAATTTATTTATTGTTATTCCTTGAAATCATCTTTTAATGGATTCATCCAGTAGCCTATTATAGGAGTTTAGAAAGTTGATTGTACTGTCACTTTGTTTTTATGTGAGTTGTCATTTAGATACTAATTACAACTTTGCAATGCTCTTTTATAATTGCAATTCGATTTTGTAACCATGAAAGATACAACATTCTTTATAATGCCAATTTCAACTATTTTTTTTATAAAGTTTTTGAATAATTTCAAGGTTAACTAAACTCGGTTTAGGTTACGTCACTGTTTTGTAATGCCACAAAATAATCATTTATTTCCATTTAAAATTTCAATTTTTCATTGTATCAAATCTATTTGATTGATTAAACATTTTTGTTATTTATATTTCAGTTTGGCAATGGTGAAATGACTGCGCGTCGCCGTAGAGTTGGATCTGAATCGGAACAAGTGCCGCTGGTGGGTGGAAGTGGAGGACCAGATAGCATCCAAGATGGCGGCGATAGTAGTCATCTAGGTTGGAACGCCGTGGCGAATCACAGCGGGGCCTCAGGCACAGGCGCCTATAATGGGCCAGAACACACTGACTGGAATAACGCAGCTAGATTAGGTGCTAGACCAAAGTGAGTGTACAGTTATTTATCATTTAGATATTGATTCACTCAATAAGTACATCACCAAAATGATAGGGAGAGAAAAAATATCAAATTTGAAAACTTGGAACAACCAGATTCCAGAAATCTGGACAAATTAAAATGTATAACTTGGTAGAGGACAGTTTGAGGGCTGCACGGTACAACATCCTTTTTTGTATCACTCTGCAAACTTATTCTGCAATACCGGTTACGGTGCCCTCTCACGACAGTACAAGTATGCTCGTCATGCTGGTTGTGTTTTCAGCGAGAGGCTTGGAACAAAAAACTAGCTGACCAATCTCACAATAAACGATGAAATCAATACAACTCGAACTTGGGTTCACATATACTGGTAAAGTTTAGCAAATCCCTGGAAAACTTAGGATCTCACCTCTCATTCATTCAACCTGCTACCTATGTGCCTGAAGTGAATGTGCTTTTTCGGAGTGAGGTTCACAGTTTCCAGGAGAGAGGCCAGTCTTACACACATAAAAGTAGAAGATGAATAATAACACACATTACTGAAGAAGATGAACAGGAAGCAAAGATAATGAAGTCTGTTTTTCAGGTTTCTTGAAAATATAATTTTTAATATGTGAATATTTCCTATTTTAGTTATAATAATGTGAAATATTTCTTCTATGTTTTAGTTTTGAAGCATCTAAATTTGAAAATCTACTTTGTAAAAATATTTGAGGAGTGAGAATTTTGTGAATCGAAGAATTGAATGAAAAAGACTAAGAAATTGTCAAAAACCACATGCTTCTGTGGTTTCAAATCTGTGGTTTTTGACAATTTCTTAGTCTTTTTCATTCAATATGAATAATTACCACAATATCAACTTCTCAACTACACAAAAAAAATTGAAGAATTACAAGACTTAACCTATGTTGGACCTTGTGCTATTCCTCTCCCAAATTTAGATAACGTAACACTGATTGCCGGTTGCACAAGACCCGGTTAAATTTTAATCCTGATAAATTTTACGAGAACCATTCCGAGAAGACCATTTTTAAAAGACGGTTTCTCTATTGGTTCTCCTGGAATTAATCAGGATTAAAAATGAACCGGTTCTTGTGTAACCGGCACTCAGTTACCTAAATTTGAGAGAGGAGTAGCACAAGTTTACCTTGGTTTTCATCTCCCTATCATTTCGATAATGTACTTATTGTATAAATTAATAAAAAATAAAGGGAAAAGGCGAGATGCCCTACGCCAGAGTATTAAGGTCCCATAATTTTTACTTCATGAGGTCTCTGAAAAAGTTCAATCGATTACCACAGAGCGTTCATGGGTTAGAAATTGGGGGTTTCCTCAATGTCGTTCTGGAGAAACTACTCAACTTCCCTCTCTACTCTCTAAGAGAGGACGTAGAGGATGTGATAGGCAACGTTTTGGAACAATTTTGAGATGACACCAAACAACATGTAATGAGACTAACAGTGATAGTCAATCTGCAGAGCCACACAAAACGTACCCTATCTAAGGTCATCTGAGTTAGTTTTTATGTTCTTACCTTTTGACAAAAGGAATTCATCCGGTGACCGCCGGTAATGAATTGAAACTACATCGTTACTAAGGATAGGAAGATTTAGGCTAGGCACACACCAGTCAGTCAAGACAAGACATGATCAAACACGTTTAGTCACAATACTTCACATTGTTGCTTATGACGCAACTCACACTTCATAAGCAACTATGTGAAGTATTGTGACTGAACGTGTCTGATCATGTCTTGTCTTGACTAAATGGTGTGCGCCAGCCTTATTAAACAGCCTGGAGAACTACCTGTCGGACTGGTCATACATCAATTCAATTAGCCAATATTCAAGTCCTACTGAAATCTTGAAGAATTTAAAATGGGCCCATAACCATCCTTGGTAAATTATGAATCTATAGACAAAATTCCAAGTCAAACAGTTCAGTAGTTCAGACGTGATAATGCGTCACTCGCAAGGTCTATAAATACAGGTCATGACACTCGTGTTCCTTATGGAGCGGCCATTATGTGGGGTCTTTATGGCGGTACATTTGAAATTCCAATCTGCTCATAACAAAATCATGCATTGTGCTTTCTAAAAACAATATTCTGGTTCAGATAATATGTAAATTCAGGTTTTCGATTTTCTAATAATGAAATTTCAATAATAAATGCTTTAATTATTCATTCATTTATTATTAAAAAATGTTCTTATTTTAATAACCTGAGGATTATGATTCATGAGGCATTGGGACAAGACAGAAATATCTGAGGCCAACAACTGCAAAAAGAGTTTAAAGTTCCCGATCAATTAAATCTAAAAATCAACAATTCAGTTGAACTATTTAATAATACTATAATTATCCTGTAGGAAGAATTATGTTTACAACTCCAATTACTAATAACACATCATATTATGTTCAATCTACAATGATAACAGCAGAAAATAAATTTGAAAATTGGTGAACTAGAACCCCATAAATTGGCGATTTTGCAATGCATCACGGGATTGTGTAATGACCTGTATTTATAGACCTTGGTCACTCGTGAATTTCCTATCCCCTATATGTATATGTCCTTTATTATATTATAGATTGTGTATTATTTTTGCAGAGTACGAGACTCAGACCACAGCCTGGCTATGACGTCACCGGCCGCCTCCGCACGCGACCGCACGGCCGAATTCGCGAACGCGATCCGCTCGTTGCAGGGTCGCCAACTGCCCAGGGCGGTTAGGGCGCCGACCCCCAACAAGGCGCGCTACATACAGAGCTATGCCGAGTTCATGATGATCGCCAAAACTATCGGCAAAAACCTCAGTGGCACTTTTGCCAAGCTGGAGAAGCTTATGCTTTGTGAGTGAATAAAATCTTTATGTTTTATTTATTGTAACTAATTACATAGAATTACTATAGTAAGGTCAAAGTTATAATTGCAGTATTGGATTAACATTGGTGTTGCAATCCTTGTCTATCATTCGACAAAGCAGTTAGCGAATGTATAAAATCATAGTGTTGTATATATAAATCGTATGAGATAGAGCACATCACATCATTTTCTTTACCAAGTAAAAGTCACACAGTTAAATTCAGTGCGTCAAGCAATTGGATGAAATAGTGTTGTGTATCTAGTTGAGATAATACTGTATCATATTGTGTTGATACTGTATCATGTTGTGGTTGTTCTTGTTCTATAGTAAGGTCCACGTTATCATTAGACAAAGCTGATAGCGCTATCCTTTTCTAGCTCCACAACGTTACCAAATCTGTTCTTAACAATGTAGAAATATAATTATAGTCTGTGTAAAATAAGTTGATACTTGGCCCTCCATCTGAAGAAATTGCAGGGTTGCCAAATCGAGTAAAATTGCAACTTTTTCAAATTCCCAATTCAATGTCAGTATTTGATGTAGAATATCATCCCCGATATCCCAGTAGTGCTAAAAACGTTTCAGGGCTGAAGGATTAAAAGGAAATTCAACTTTCATGATGAAATTGGAAACATCGCAAAGATTTGTTTTTCTTTTGATTATCACTTCTCTCAGAATCATGGGGCGTCGTAATGTGTAATAATTTTATATCAAATTAACGGGGAGAATGTCTCTTTTCTATTGGTGTCTGGATCATTTTTATCCGACCTGTAGTTGATATATTTTTTAATTAATGATTACCTATGTTCGTCAATGTCGAGACATTTCGAGCAAAAAACATGAAACTTTCGACTTGCTGAAAACTTTTTTGTTTCGAAAGATAAGTGATGAAAGCGAGAAAATTTTTCAGAAATAATTTAAATTATTTTTTCAATTGTCAAAAGTTGTCGGAAGATCGTATTTTGATCCAATTATTTTTCCATTGTCAAACGTACTCAGAAGAACATATTTTGGCCTCTCAGGAGCTTCAAAGTCAAGGATAGCGGCTGAATGGTGGGCTACCATATTCTATCAATAGCTGGGATCAACAAAAACAAAATTCATAACTATTGAAAAATTCAGCAACTGCAAGCCACATGATTATAAATAGTGAAAATGTCAACCTCGCCTCGAATAATCCAAGCAGTGTTTCATCACAGCCTTTCTAGGGGCAATCAGCTGCTTGCGCTTGAAATAATTCAGTCAAATCCTATACTATTAAACGAGCAACTTCTGTTTATATGTTTAGATGTTTATAGAGGGAAATTTTTGCATTCCTCTGGGAATTAATCTCAATTTACTTTGATTAGATAGAACATTTCTGTATGAATGTTATTATAATTTCTTCTTTCTTGATAAATTCTTCATGCTCTTGTACTCCAGAGCGAAGCTCGGTCCCCGATATTTTTTATATTTATATTAATTATATCTGGTTATTTATGTTATACGTATCTCGTAAACGGCTCTAATGATTTTCACGAAATTTGAAAAATAGTAGGTTTATGATATGAAAATTCGATTGCACTAGGTCTCATCATTGGGAAAACTCGCTGAACGACATTAAAAGGATAATTCATCCTTGGCTGAAACAGCTGTGTATGGTAAAAAAGTGAGTGAGTGAGTATGTGAAAAATCAAAATATCGCATCCCCGAAATTCATAAGATGACAGAATAAATTATAGCAAGCTTTGAAATATAAACACGATCATTTTAGAGAATTGTGTTCTGTTTATCTATAAATAAAAATAACGAGGGAAGCTCGGTGCCCCGATATTATCTTCTAAATTGTCAGCCTTTAGCAAAAATTTAGTACACAATGCATAACATGCAGCCGTTCACCTAACTTTAAAATTCCTTGGAGACCAAAATACGATCTCCTGAGTACTTTTGACAATTGAAAAAATAATTTCAATTATTTCTGAAAAACTTTCTCGCTTTCACCACCCACTTATCTTTCAAAACAAAAGAGTTTTCAGCAAGTCGAAAATTTCATGTTTTCTGCTCGAAATGTCTCGACATTGACGAACATAGGTAATCATCAATTAAAAAATAACTATAGGTCGGATAAAAATGATCCAGACACCAATAGAAAAGAGACATTCTCCCCGTTAATTTGATATAAAATTATTACGCATTACGACGCCCCATGATTATGAGAGAAGTGATATTCAAAAGAAAAACAAATCTTTGTGATGTTTCCAATTTTATCATGAAAGTTGAATTTCCTTTTAATCCTTCAACCCTGAAACGTTTTTAGCACTACTAGGATATTGGGGATGATATTCTACATCCAATTCTGATGTTGAATTGGGAATTTGAGAAAGTTGCAATTTCACAAGAATGCATATTGGGCAATATGCATGTCCACGAGTGAACAAGTCAAGAACAATAATAAACTGCTTAAGGCAGGTCAACGAATAAAAGAACTAAACAAGTTACGAATGAAACATACTAAGAAGAAAGCAGAAGAAGTAGCAAGTCTATAGTCAGGTCCACGTTATAATGGCAGTGGAGAAAGATAGGAGAAAAACGTTGCCGATTCTCGGTTTTGTCACTGCCTTTATAGACAGTAGCCGATACAGGTTTATTGATGTAATATTAACGGTTCATTCTCGTTTGAAATAATCAATTATATTTTATTAAGCAAGAAATTATATTTTTTAATACTTCCATAATTAATATGAAATATTATGTTAATTATTAATTCTACATTGTTAAAAGCCGATCTGGCAACAGAGCAAAGCAAGAGAGTGATAGCGCTATCCGCTTTGTTGAATGATAGACTATAGTGAGGTCCACGTTATAATGACAGTGGATAAAGATAGGAGAATAGCGATGCCGATTCTCTGCATTAATTATATTTCAACACTGTCAAAAACATAATTGACATCGTTGTGGACCTAGAAAAGGATAGTACACCGGCTTTGTCGAATAATAGACAAGGATAGCAAAACCAAAGTTGATCAAATACTGTCATTATAACGTGGACCTCACTATAGGATAGCAATACCATTGCTAATCAAACACTGCCATTAAAACGTGGACCTCACGATATAAGGCAAGAAGTATCTACTCACAGTCTGAGGATCACAATAAAAAAACTCCGTCAGATAATAAAAGGGGTTCTGAAGGAAAGCCGTCAGTCTCCTCCTAAAAACTGTCTCAGGCAGACTCCTGGCTGAAACTGGCAGCTTGTCCACAATTCTGGCTGGCTGGTAGATGAGGCTAGGATTCATCTTTTATGTATAGTGAGGTTCACGCTGTAATGGCAGTGAAGAAATATAGGAGAAAATCGTTGCCGAACCTCTGTCTCGTCAATGACTTCTATAGATGGTAGCAGATACAGGCTTATTGATGTAATAAATTAACTGTTCATCCTCGTTTAAAATAATCAATTATATTTTATTAAACAACTTTTTTTTTATAATTTCATGATAAATTTACATAATTAAGATAAAATGTTTTGTTAATTATTAATTCTACATTGTTAAAAGACGATATGGCAACAGAGGAAAGCAATAAAGAGATAGCGCTATCCGCTTTGTCGAATGATAGACAAGGATAGCAATACAATTGCTAATCTAACACTGCCATTATAACGTGGATCTCACTATAGTTCCTCGTCACTAGATTTTGATTTTATTCAACTGAGCCAATGTTTTGTGTGCAGTGGCAAAACGCAAAACGATGTTCAACGATCGGCCAACCGAGATCCAAGAGCTGACCTACATAATCAAGGAAGACCTGAACAGTCTCAATGGGCAGATCGCGCGCCTCCAGGAGGTGTCGCGGCGACAACGCCAGTTGCAGTCAGCGGCCACCAAACAGCAGCACCTGTTGTCGCATAGCAGCAGTGTTGTGTTGGCACTACAGTCAAAGTTGGCAGCCATGTCTACCGAGTTCAAGAATGTGCTGCAGGTTCGCACAGAGGTATGTTGACATCGAATTACATCTGAATAGAATATAATTGTCATCGTATTTACAAGAACACATGGACATCATAATCCATATTATTGACCGAGCGAAGTGAGGTCTAAAGGTGCGTACAGATATACGCGCCGCGAACATGAGCAATTCACTTTTAATCAGCTGACTATATCTGTATTTCTACAGAAACGGTAAACAGCTTTTTACAGATATAAAAAGCTTGACATCAGCTGATTAAAAGTGAATTGCTCATGTTCGCGGCGCGTAAATCTGTACGCACCATAAGATTCAAGTCGACGGTTTTGCATTTCTCTTTATGTTTATATTTGTGTTCCGCATACAGTCATGTCAGTTCTGTTAATTTGATAATTATCTTGCATTCGAAAATTGTAGGTTCGAGCTTGAGGTGTAAATAGATTTCTGTTTTAATTATGTATAATATTATGTTTTCACAAATAGTTGCCTAACTGTTAAAACTGGGAATTCTGTAAAAAGGAGATTTGTAGGGTAACGTCTGGGTCGACCAAGTGCTGCTTTAATTAAGTGTTTTTGAATTAAGGAGATTTTGTTAAAATGTACGTCCAATGCCCCACCCCATACCCTAATGCCATACTGTAATACTGACTGGGCGTAAGCAAAGTAAATTAATAGTAATATATTTAAATCACCTAACCCGTTTAACCTGTAAAATTTATGTATAATATGTTTCATTTTTTTACATATATTATCAATGTGAGCGTTCCATTTGAGTTGTGAATCTAACATGACTCCCAAATATTTTGTCTCCCTCACTCTTATCAATGCCTGACATACACAGTTTTCATCCCTCTCCTGTAACCCTTCCAACTCTACATAATGATTATAATATGTACAGGAGTCTGAGTGAGTTTTTACACCATCTTGAAATAGCTCTGTAGGGATAGACCTTTCTGATGGAGAGAAAAGCATGTACACACTTTTTTTTATGTTAAGTGTCAGCGTGTGGTGATCCAGCCAAGATTTAACCCTAGCCAGACCAGCCTCGGCTAAACACTTAACCTCCCGCCAATTTGACCCAGTAAAAATTAAGGCCGTGTCATCTGCAAAGGAGATGGAATGGCATCCATTGATGTCAATTTTCAATAGATCATTGATATATACCAAAAATAATAACGGGGAGAGCACTGTACCCTGTGGAAGACCGTAGTCGGTCAATGTCAGTTTACTGGTGTCAAGGATTTGTATTCTTTCATGCAGGTAACTTTTAAATAAATTTAACACCGTTCCCCGGATACCTATTCTCTCTAGCTTACGTAGAAGGACTTTATGAGGAATGGTATCATAGGCTTTTGCCAGGTCCAAGAACACAGCCAGAGTTTTTCTACTGTTTTTAAAGTTTTCCGTTACAATTCTAACCAACTCAGTCATTGCATCTTCGGTGGATTTACCCTCCTGAAACCCGAATTGATTTACAGCAATAATTTGTACTTTTCAAGATATTCGACCATTCGTTTTTTTATTATCTTTTCAAATATTTTAGACAGGTTGCTTATAAGGCTGATAGGACGGTAGTTCTCGGGAGCTTTTTTGTCACCTGATTTATGGAGAGGAATTATTTTAGCTATTTTAAAATGTGAAGGAAAATGGCCTAACTCGAAACATTTATTAAACAAAATTGACAATGGTTTGGCTATGAACTCTGCTATATTTTTCAAACATATGTTGCCTACTCCATCCACTCCCGGAGAGGAGTTACTTTTTAAGCTTTTAATCATTATTAGTACCTCTTCATAACTTGTTGGATGCATAAAGAATGATTTTGGAGTGTCAGCCGCTGCACAAGGTGGATACTGTAAGTTAACTGGATTTCGTGTGGACCTGTTGAGGATTTCTCTGCATAGTTTCTTCCTACTTCTGAAAAATATTATTCATAATGTCTGGGTCGAATTCGGGTGGTTTATGTGTACGTTGTATGTCTAAAATTTCCTGTATGCAGTTCCAAGTTTTCTTACTATTACCTTTGTAATTTGATATTTTAGTCCTGTAATAATCAAATTTTGTTTTTTTAATAAGTTTATTCAAAATATTTCTGTAAGTCTTATACCTATTTTGTATGACGTCACCGGCCGCCTCCGCACGCGACCGCACGGCCGAGTTCGCGAACGCGATCCGCTCGTTGCAGGGTCGCCAACTGCCCAGGGCGGTTAGGGCGCCGACCCCCACAAGGCGCGCTACATACAGAGCTATGCCGAGTTCATGATGATCGCCAAAACTATCGGCAAAAACCTCAGTGGCACTTTTGCTAAGCTGGAGAAACTTATGCTTTGTGAGTGAATAAAATCTGTATCCTTTACTATCAAACGAACAATTTCTGTTTGTATGTTTAGATGTTCATATATCTGTATGTGACCGGATCTCGAAAACGTCTCTAACGATTCTCACGATATTTGGAACAAAGTAGGTTTATGATATTAAAATTCGATTGCACTAGGTTTCAACCCTGGGATAACTCGCTGAAGGATAAATACGTCCTTGGAATAACAGCTGGAAATTTTGTCGTCTGTCGATACCGTAATGGAATTGAGTGAGGTAGTGCATGTGTGGGTTATTCCTCAGCTAATCTCACGAGAAAAATAATCCAGCAAGAAAGACTTATTTTTGTTTATTTCTCTTTTTTTTAGAAAACATTTTCACTTCAGAAAGTCCAAAATAGTAACTATATGCTGTTAGTGTAGAATAGTACATAGTATATTAACAAATATTGTAGCAAACATAGTATATCATTCTAAATGGAATTCATAGTATATCTATTTGTAATTGATGTGTGAATGAATTGTTATTTTGATGAGTGATAGTAGCTTAATCTAGATTTTGATTTGGACTGTAGTATAAATTTGAAAAGGGACAGTTTTGGGCATAAGCCTGTTGTGCCTCCTCATATAACTGTAAAAATAATTGTACGACTGAGAAAATAAATAAATATAAACTATAAATTCGATCTTTCGTTACAAATAGTCTATGCTTTTACACTTCGGAGCGAAGCTCGGTCCCCCGATATTTTTATATTTATTGTAACTAATTAAATAGAATCACTATAGTTAGGTCAACACTATAATGGCAGTATTGGATTAACATTGGTGTTGCAATCCTTGCCTATCATTCGACAAACCTGATAGCGCTATCCTTTTCTAGCTCTACAACTTTACCAAATCTGTTCTTAAAAATGTAGAAATATAATTAATTAAGACATACAACGGCAACGCTGATCTCCTTTCTTCATTCACTGTCATTATAACGTGGACCTCACTATAGTACTTCGCCAAGCTGGAGGAGATCATGATTTGTAAGTGAATATAATTTGTATTTTATATTTAGTGTAGGCATATTGGACATATGAATGTCCACAAGTGAACAAGTCAAGAACAATAATGAATTGCCTTAAGGCAGGTCAACGAATAAAAGAACTAAACAAGTTACGAATGAAACATACTAAGAGGAAAGCAGAAGAAGCAGCAAGACTATAGTGAGGTCCACGTTATAATGGCAGTGGAGAAAGATAGGAGAAAAACGTTGCCGATCCTCTGTCTTGTCAATGCCTTCTATAGACAGTAGCTGATACAGGTTTATTGATGTAATATTAACGGTTCATTCTCGTTTAAAATAATCAATTAAATTTTATTGAGCAAGAAATTATATTTTTTAATATTTTTCCATAATTAATATGAAATATTTTGTTAATTATCAATTCTACATTATTAAAAGCCGATCTGGCAACAGAGCAAAGCAAGAGGGAGATAGCGCTATCCGCTTTGTTGAATGATAGACTAGGATAGCAATACCATTGCTAATCAAAAACTCTCATTATAACATTGACCTCACTACTATAAGACAAGAAGTATCTACTCACAGTCTGAGGATCACAATCATAGAACTCCCTCATAGAATAAAAGGGATTCTCCTGAAGGAAAGCCCTCAGTCTTCTCTTCAAAACTGTCTCAGGCAGACTCCTTGCTGAAACTGGCAGCTTGTCCACAATTCTGGCTGGCTGGTAGATGAGGCTAGGATTCAGCTGTATAATCTTAGGGTACAACCACACTTAAAGCGGAGCGTGGTGTGGCGTTCTAGAGCGGAGCGTGGCGTGGCGTGGTTAGAGCGTTCATGATACACACAGGAAGCGTCTGAGCGTCAAGCGTCAAGAGCCTAGAAAATGGCGTTGTCTAGTTTTCACGGACATAACTTTGTGAGAATAATTAGTATCACAATAATAAAGTATTGGATATTAGCTAAGCCTGCTAGGATAGAGTGGGTTAATGGAATTAACTTGAATCGTCAACTATTTGTTGAATATCACCATCTGTTTAATGTGTTAAGAAAGCATGAGTCCCGATTTTTTTAGTACATGCGAATGTCAACTTTTAACCTTTGATTATATTTTGACGAGAGTGAAGCCTGATTTGGAAAAACAAGTCACTAATTGGAAGTGAATTGCTCATGTTCGCGGCGCGTAAATCTGTACGCACCTCAAGATTCAAGTCGACGGTTTTGCATTTCTCTTTATGTTTATATTTATGTTCCGCATTTACAGCGAAACGCAGCAATAGATTTTCACGAAATTTGACAGGTATGTTCCTTTTTTAATTTCGCGTCGACGTATACATAAGGTTTTTTAAAATTTTGCATTTTAATGATAATACAAAAGGAAAAAGAGTTTCCTTCGAACACCAATATTACTGTAAAAATCAGACTATATAATTATTCATCATAAATCAGTTTTCTAGTGGACTATAATAATAGTTCAAAAACATCTAACATTTTGAAAATGTATCTTTCCATCAACGTTAGTAGACAGTTGTCTACTAACTTTGTCTTTCCATCATCTGAGGCCATGATTCAAGTTTGGAGTTATTGATAGAAAACATTTTTTTACATTTTTCTTTTTTAATCTGATGATTAAAATTGCAACAAATATTATTGAAAAGAAATTGATTTCTAAAGTCATGAAAAGTGAGAAATGAAGTTTGTAGGAAATCAGCATTATGGTAGTTTACTTTGTTAATTTCAACACACCGATTTTTCGCCAACACAACAACACAGAATGTTCTCTGATGGGTTGATTGGATTGGCGTATCGACGGCAGCCAGACCTGATAACAGCGCTCACACTCACATTCCGGGACGACACGTCACGGTACGATAGGACAGAAAGCTCTATGTTTATTCAGGATCTTTCTAAACATTTTAAATTGATAAATTATTTATTAATTTTTGAGAAAACATAACAGGTCAATGTAACTTACTGAGCGCGAGGTCTACTGTTCACAGAACTACTAGTAATAAAGGAAATGACTGGCTTATACACGTATGGAATAGGAAATTAACGAATGACGCATCATCACGCCTGAACTACTCAACTGATTAAATAGAAAATTTGTACATTAGATCCTTAATTTACCGTGGATGATTATCAAGCTTATTGAAGATTCTTTAAGAGTTCGACCGTTCCATAATGAGCCACACAGTTCACGAAACCATGATCCTTTACCAAATAAAACTGTGTAGAATTCGACAACATATGTGTGTTTTTATTTCAATTCTTCAAGAATCCAGGTAGCCTATGTCAAGTTTTTAATTAGATCCTTGCGGAGCACGGGTTATCTGCTAGTCTGTTTTGTATAGTAATATCGGACTTGGACGAAATACCCTTTTCTTTGATATTATCCTTAAAATGTCAAATTAAAAAAAAACCTTATACATACATCGACGCGCAATTCAAAAAGGAACATACCTGTCAAAATTCATGAAAATCTTTTGCCGCGTTTCGCCGTAAATGCGGAACATTGAAGCATAAAAATAAAAGCAAAACCATCGACTTGATTCTCAGACCTCACTTCTGCTTCTTTTTCTTTGGGTAGCAGCCGTTGGGCTGGTAGGCAACAACTCTCCATGCCTCTCTGTCATCCGCCATTCTTTTGAGGTCTCAGTAGTTGGCACATCTCACATCCTTCTTCAGTTGTTCTATGCACTCCAGTCTTGGCCTTTCTCGTGCATTCTTTCCCTCACTCATTCCCTCCATTATTTATTTGTTAGTCCCTCATGTCGTAGACCAACTAGTTGTGCTTTTCTCCTTGTTATTTCTCTCGGTAGACAGCCTATCTCTCTCTAACTCCTTGAAACACCTCTTCATTCGTTACCTTCTCTCTCCAACTGATCCTCAGCATTCTTCTGTAGCACCATGTCTCAAAAGCAGAAATTCTCCTCACTTCGCTTGGTCAAAAATTAGTCGTTTGTGTTGTAGACATGTTTGTAGCTCTCAATGATTTTTCTACATTTGTGTGATTGTAAATTACAGTATATGTGTTTAAGAAACTCAAAAGGGCTATTTCTTATCAGAAGACTGAGCACGTGTGTAGGAGTAGATATCCTGATCAAGGCTTACTATGCTCTTGTCCAGAGCATCATGTGTTATGGCATAGCCACCTCTAATACAAGGCCCCGGCCTACGATATTGCAACGTCGCAGTGTAGGCCTAGAATCTAATACATGATTGGTGAAAAAGATCAGCTGGTATTTTTTAAAATCTTTTCCACCAATCATGTAAAAAAGATCAGCTGGTATTTTTTAAAATCTTTTCCACCAATCATGTAAAAAGATCAGCTGGTATTTTTAAAAATCTTTTCCACCAATCATGTATTTTAGATTCTAGGCCTACGCTGCGACGTTGCAATATCGTAGACCGGGGCCTTGTATTAGAGGTGGCTATGGTTATGGTGTACTGATCTGGGGGAATAATCCAGAGACTATTAACATTCTTCTCCTACAAAAGAAGATACTGAGACTTCTATGCAATGCATCGTATTAAGAAAGCTGTAGACCTTTATTCAAGAAAATGAGGGTGATGACCTTCCCAGCTCTTTATGTGTATTTCTTGATTGTATTTCTAAATTCCAATATTGAAATATTTGATGTGAATAGGGATCACCATGTTTATGACACAAGAAACCGAAGCAGTCTGAGAGTTCAAATTCTTTATCAGCTATTTCATATTCTTATATAACATTTACACTATGTAGAGAATTTCTGCTTTGTCAATATACAAATTAGAATCAACATAATTAATTACAGTCAATAAATGAATTAATCACAAATAAAAGTAAAACTTCTAGAACTAAAACTAAAAACACACACTGGAGGCCTTAAATAAGTTAATTATTTTAAGTTAAAACTAACATTGAATTAACTACCTTGTATTAATGGGTTGGATCTCAGGAAGAGAAGCTGTCAATGGTCATCAAGAAACTCTCGGACTGAATAAAATGCTTTATGTGTCAAATAGGTCAAAACTTTTTCCTTGAATTTAGGATTCTGATTTCTTTTGGGAGATGGTTGAAATAGGTATCAACATAACTCCTTTCAGAAACTATCCTTATATGGCTGTGAAACTATAATTATCTGCCTGTTTTTACAAGATATCTTTTAAAATGAAAGTGAAGAACATTTTGATGAACGAAGAAACACCATATAAAGTAACTGACTATTTCTCTATAAATTGGAAAATTATATACATAAACAGTATCAAAATTAATGTATCTACTGTATTATTTCTGTATCTGTCAAGTTAATTTTATTAACAGATGGAAACCCCGAAGACTTCTGCTTCTGCGAATATTGACAACAGAGTAAACAGCTAGATGGAAATTCGATGAGATTTAGGATTTTTTCTAGACATTTTAAATTGATAAATTATTTATTTATTTTTGAGAACACATAACAACAAGTCAATGTAACTTACTGAGCGCGAGAGGTCTACTGTTCACAGAACTACTAGTAATAAAGGAAATGACTGGCTTATACACGTATGGGATAGGAAATCCACGAATGACGCATCATCACGTCTGAACTACTCAACTGATTAAATAGAAAATTTGTACATAAAGGTGCGTACAGATTTACGCGCCGCAAACATGAGCAATTCATTTTCAATCAGCTGATGCCAAGCTTTTTATATCTGTATCTTACCGTTTCTGTAAGAATACAGATATAATCAGCTGATTAGAAGTGAATTGCTCATGTTCGCGGCGCGTATATCTGTACGCACCTTAAGATTCTTAATTTTCCGAGGATGATTATTATGCTTATTGAAAATTCTTAAAGAATCCAGTATGTCAAGTTTTTAATTAAACCCTTGCGGAGCACGGAGCACCCGCTAGTCATGAATAATTCTTTAGTTTGTTTTGTACAGTAATATCGGACTTTGGAGGAAATTCCTTTTAATTTAATATTATCCTTAAAATGCCAAACTAAAAAAACCTTATACATACATCGACGCGCAATTCAAAAAGGAACATACCTGTCAAAAAACATATTAAAGTAACTGACTACTTCTCTATAAATTGGAAAAACTATACATAAACAGTATCAAAGTTAATGTATGTACTGTATTATTTCTGTCTCTCTCAAGTTAATTTTATAAACTTGATTTTGTGATATTAGTCAAATCTAGACGTTTTGTATTGTGTGAAATTTTGTACATGACATTGACCATGCATTGTTGAAAATGTCCTTGTCGTTAAAGCAATTTCTATTTATTTATTTCACCTTTTCTTATTATTGTGTTTTAGAACCTGAAGCAGGCGAAAAGCCGTCGCGACCAGTTCTCGCTGGGCACAGTGTCGTCAGCACTGCCACCATCAGCCGTCAGCGGCCCCTACCACCAGGGCAGTGTGTTGCTGGCTGACGAGCATCAGCAGCAGCAAGTCAGCATCGACCTCGAGCCACGTGCAGGCATGCTCATGCAGGCTCAAGCACAGGCGCTCATCTTGGACGAAACGGTTGGTCTCAATCCACTTTCCAAGATAACATCACATTCATAGAAGGAATAATTAATTATACATTGCTAAGGATGGCCACACTAACGATAGGACAAGTGTGTTGAACATGTGTGAACACCCATGTTCGTCATACATGTGTGAACACCCATGTTTGTCATACATGTGTGAACACCCATGTTCGTCATACATGTTGTGTCATCAAATCAAATCAAATATTATTGCCTTACAAAAAATGTTCAAAAATAAATACAGAATACAAAATGTAATATTTCAGAATAAGAAATATAATTTTTTAACATAATAATATACTAATTCGGCGAAACCAGCAAAACCACAATTTGAGTGCCGGTGACGTGTACCAAAATAAAAAACTATACTATTACTTCCAATAGAAAAACTTTGATTCAACAAGGTAAGCTAAACTATAATATTTTAACTATACAATTCAATCAAGGTGAAAGTGAGGAAACACATATTTATACTGTATGTAAATTTGATGGCAATACTAGAGAAAAAAAAGAAATTGTTTTGTGAATTAGATGAAAAACATTTGTTGATTTCATCCAATCAATTATTTTTTTAGTACTTGATTTAGTGATGCTATCTAAAATTAAATTTTCGGGTAACAAGTTAATCAATTTACTTTTTTGACAATTTCTTAGTCTTTTTCATTCAACATTAATCAATTTATTTACTACATAGGGGAACTGTCTACGGCATACTATTAGGTCTGTCCTGGAAACACGGTAATTTGATGGCGATCTGAAATTGTAATCTGGAATGTATGGAGTGAAAGTATTTTTGGATCTATTGATATAAAGTATTAAATTTTTTATATAGAGTTGTCTCACTGTCAGAACCGGGAATTTTTCTTGAAGTAAGTTACTGGGATATCGTCTCGGCCTTTGGAGAGCAGCTTTTAGTATGTGCCTCTGAATCACACCTATTTTATTGAAATTAGTGTCTGAGGCACCCCCCCCCCAAACCCTTATACCATACTGAAATATGGATTGGGCATAAGCTGAATAGACCATCATCAATAACTTTAAATGTCCAACACTGCTCAATCTGTAGAATTTATGAACAATATATTTCATTTTTTTACACATATTATCAATCTGTGCATTCCACTTCAGATGTTGGTTGATGCTCCTTCACCTACCTAAGGTTAGTCACCACCTCATTGCAAAAATACCATAGTTTAGTTGATAATGTGTAGTAAAATGAAACTTAAGGTCTCTTCACACCAGCGTAGCGTAGATTTAACATCGGCTACGTTTTCGGAAGACGAATTTTAGCTACGCTATGCTAGGTGTGAATATACCCTAAGGTTAACCGTACACTGGAACCGTATTCAACCGATCCGTTCGGACATTAATTCGGCCGAATATGGTCGTCGATTGAAACCGTTTACGTCAGTCTAATTCAGTAATCTGCTTGTTGCCAATATTATTGAATTAACTACTATCATAGCCATCAAAATTTTTCATTAACAATGATTAGATTGAAATTTTGAAAATTGAATAAACAAATATCATTAGAATAATTTTACCTTCAGATGCTATTTGTTCAGCAATCTTTATCCACAGATTCCTTTGAACATCACGACGATGATATCTTTTGTCTCGCATATCCCATGCTCTTGGTCCAAACTTTTCATTGTCCATAGTTACATTTTTTTAAAACAGAACAACTTCCAAAAACAAACAAGACTGTGAAACAATTTTAGGTTTGGAACACTTTGTTGTCTCAGCTCGACTAGTTAGTTCGGCCGGATAGAGCCTGGAAAATCCCATTCAATTCGAATCGAAAAATTGATCGGCCGGAGACAATGCATCTATTCCTTTCTTTGTTGGGGGATCGTTCGGACGAGATCGGTAGTTTTCGGCCGATTCTAGTTCGGACGAAATCGGTTCCAGTGGACGGCCCACCTTAGAGTTTAGGTGCCGGTTGCACAAAAGCCAAAGCCGGTTGTACAAAATTTTAACCATGATTAATTCCACGAGAACTAATCAGAGAAGCCGTCTCATCAAAAAGGCCTTTTCTTTTGGTTCTCGTGGAATTAATCACGGTTAAAATTTAACCGGCTTTTGTGCAAGCGGGCCTAGGACTTGAATAAGCCCTCGGATCTAAATCGTATTTTTGAGTCACGGATTTATTTTTGCAACTACAGGATCTATTAACTCCAAGACCTATTTGAGTCTAGGACTCAAATAAACAAGACAGAAAAGTAGATACTTTTTTAAATTCTACACAGTTTATAAAGTAGGTTCTAAGAATATAAAAATATTCTGGGAAAATTTCAGCTCCCTAACCTTCGTAGAAACAAAATGGCGGCAGTAGTTTTTCCAGGAAGCGAATTGGTAAAATTTTCAATATGCCGCCATTTTGTTCCTACGAGGATTAGGGAGCTGAAATTTTCCCAGAATATTTTCAGAACCTACTTTGTAAAATGTGTGAAATTTAAAAACGTTCGGTGCATGAATGGGCACGTAGGTCTAATGCAAAATTAAACGTGTAAACCTCTTTGTGGGACACCGTGTATATCGATGCATCAAGTGAAAATCACAAATGTCGACGTCCTAGTCTGTAATAGATTGAGTAATTCTTTAATATGAATTTTATTGATGTTTCAGGACCAGTATTTATCGAGTAGGGCGGAAACAATGCAAAACATAGAATCGACAATCGTGGAGTTGGGGGGAATATTCTCTCAGCTGGCGTTCATGGTTAAAGAGCAGGAGGAAATGGTTGAACGGTCAGTATTTTCTTCTCTTTTCTACTTAACAAATAACAAAAAAGTAATTAGTGACATAGATGAGTGGGTAAATCTAGAGTTTATTTCAAGATAAGTGTATGAAATGATAATTTTGTAATAACTTTGAGAACATGGTGTATAATCCGTCTGTTATAATACCTTTTCTTGATTCTGTTACGATTTGTATTATAGTATATAATCACTTTTAGTTTGATTCGTGTTATAATACTTGTATTTTTCAATGGCACTCACTGCTGGCGAACAAGTTTCACTTATGCCAGTAGTGCCTTCTTATATAAATTTATTTATTCATTTATTTATAATATTGTTAATTTTATTGTATTGTATACTTCTAAAATTGTGTACTTTGTTCGTTAACTTTCAATTCGGGATTTCCAATTGATACTGCCCTGCTGGGCCGAAAGAGAATATCTGTGTTTCTTCTGGAATGTTGAAACACGTCTTCACACTATTGAAGTCTGCCGATTTTTTAATACCAGTGTTTCTTACAAGAGTGCTCAGTGCTCACACGCTTGCTGTCTAAACTCTCCCATACCAACGTTTCTCTTCTTCTGCTATGCAGAGCCGAAACTCTATGTGAAGCAGGGTTTTGCTTGTTCAAAACTTTTGTGAGAAATAAATTGGAGTATCTTCTTAAAATGTATGGAATCAGGGCTACTCATTTTCATTTGTAAAATAGAATTATAGTACCCTTTTTGAAAATAATAAAATAATATATTAAGGGCCGTTTGCACAGTATAGATTGCTAAACTCGATTAAGTTGATCTAAAAGTTTAAACTTGAATAGGTTTTCTCAGTGCATTTACTAATCCAGTTTAAGTTAAACTAGTTTAGCGTTAAGTTGGTAATAGAATGTCATCGTTTATAATATCAGGAAGGGTAATTTTTACAGGAAATTTGCTATTTGTTTACAAACCATCAGTAAGTTGAGGCTATGTAGTTACTATTTTCTGGTTCAAAATCCACAGATCTGTAAGCTGTACGGTAATAAAAGTGAAAAGCGACCAAGAAATTCAAAAAATGATGAAATGCTATATTACTATTAGAATCAAACTTATATTTAGTTGGCACCAAAAAATATAATCTAGAATGTAAGATAAAAAACTTATTTTGTTATGAAAATCTACTTAAATCTATTACGGTCTTCCTCGTTTATTAGAAATCTCTCGAAAGCAAAATATCTCAGTTATGTGTTATTAAAAACATGTTTTCTAATAAAAAATCACTGATAAAACTTGACTTATTTTCTATCAAGTGGCTTATTTAATCAAATACTAAATTGGCACTTGCTTTACTCAAGCAAAACCGTTAAAAAAATTCTCTATCATCCCAGAAATTTAAATGATTCGTTTTTGCCCAATTTTTCTCAGTTCCAAAATTTCTTCGCAGTCATCTCTTTCAATCGCATTAAAATCTGTCAATTCTATCAATAATGATTCACTTTAACCTAAATAATTATTAACGTCTACAGAAGCATTAAAAACAAAAGTCGAAAAATAATTTACTATTAGCTGTCTCCTCCATCAAATTTTACAGATGTATAGTTAATCCAAATTATTTGGTTTAAACCTCCTATTTTGGAGGTTTAAACTTTCCTAGAGTTTAAACACAATACAGAGTTTAAACTGATAATGCGCAAACGGAATTTTAGTTTAAACCAGAAAAAAATCCAGATTTGGTTTAAGCTTTAGCTTAAACTTACACTGTGCAAACGGCCCTAAGAATACAATTTATATGTACTCTTAATCTATTATTTTATTTTCAAAAAGGGTTCTATAATTCTATTTTATAAATGAATTACAGTATATTTTCCACCACGAAATAATTTACTTTTTCAATATTCTTTTATTGATGACGACATGTACTTCACTCTAAATATTATTCGTTTCTCACATTGTGTAATGTATCTCCTGGGAAGATTATCACACCTACGATGAAAAATAAAGTCCCTTGTTGGGAGTAGAATGCATTACAAAGTGAAGTAATTTATATTAGCCTAGTCCCTTGTTAAACTACCTATAGTCAGGTCCACGTTATAATGGCAGTGTTTGATTAGCAATTGTATTGCTATCCTTGTCTATCATTCAACAAAGCGGATAGCGCTATTTCTTTCTCACTTTGCTCTGTTGTCAGAGCGCTTTATAACAATGTAGAAATATAATTAATTAAAAAAATACTTCGTCTTAATTATGAAATTATTGAAAAATATAATTTCTTTATAATAAAATATAATTGATTATTTTAAACTGGAATGAACAGTTAATATTACATCATTAAACCGGTATCAGTTACCCTCCATAGAAGACATTGACAAGACATTGAGGATCGGCAACGTTGTTCTCCTATCTTTCTCCACTGCCATTATAACGTGGACCTCACTACAGATCAATCATCTCGTCAGAGTTATATTACTACTTTCGTCATTATTTTCTAGAGTTAAGCCTGAATAACAATAATAATAATAATAATAATAATAATAATATAATAATAATAATAATATTTTTTGTGAATTACAATATTATTGTAATTCACAAAAAAATAGAGAAATATAATTCAATCATTTAGTCAAATCGTAGTGAGTGGACGTTCATTGGAAGAGTACAGTGTGTATCGTGATGTAGGCCTATGGCCCGCCGCAAAGTAGACCCACCCTAATCCACGAAAAGCAACCCACGCCGTGGGATGGATGGTTTGTGAACTATTGCTATAGAATTATTCATAATCAATCAGCTGACAAGTGGATCATTCATTGCATGTATTACACAGATGTCTGGAGAAGCCTAGCAATGGTTTACAAAATATCCCACGGCGTGGGTTGCTTTTCGTGGATTAGCGTGGGTCTACTTTGCGGCGGGCCTAAATTGAGCTTCTGCTTTTATTTAAAACTAGAAGGTAACCCGCAAGGGTCTAATTGGAAACTTGAAAAACTGAAAACTTGACCTACTGAATAATTTAAAATAGACCTAAAACCTCTTCGGTAAATAAGGAATTTATATGCAAAATTCTAAGTTAGTCAGTCCAGCACTTCAGACGTGATGATGCGTCATTCGTTGAATTTTCTATCCCGTAAACCAATTCTTTCATTTATTATATCATAGATCAGGCGAAAAAGGATACGTTCTCAATATCATCATGTATATGTATGGTGTAGATAGAATCAATAATCACGAAAATCATGAAATTTCATATTTAATATGGAAGTTAGCTTTAAGGAAAATAATTGTAAATTGATTCCAACCGAAGATTTCAAAAGAACAGCTGATTGAATATCAATGTATGCCGTAAGAAATTTCATGTCCTATGAATGAAATTTGAACATTAATTCTGAAAAATCTAGAAGGAAAATTGACTTTTGGGCTTCGAGATGCACGATATTGATATTTTTAGAATTCATGTCCAAAATTTGGAGATCTAAATCATTCCCGTTTTTCCGATATGCAATCCACAAGTTGACATTCTTTGATGCGAACAAACACAACCCTACTCTCTCTTATCATATAGATATTGTAATTTATTCTTATTTTTTCGAGTTGAGTTTCTGCTTTTATTTCAAATATTGTAATTTATTCTTTTTTCCAGTTGAGTTTCTGCTTTTATTTCAAATATTGTAATGTGTTCTTATATTTTTCCTTGATTTCAGGATCGACGCAAATGTGCAAGACGCTGAAATGAATGTGGAGTCTGCGCACAACGAAATTCTCAAATACTTCCAGTCGGTCTCCTCAAACCGTTGGCTCATGATTAAAATATTCGCCGTTCTCATTTTCTTCTTCATATTTTTCGTTATATTCTTGGCGTAGCCTCAGATATTGTTTGGTATCACATTCCAATTCTATGTCTTGTCCCAAAACAAGTGATGTTGCGATAACATTAAACCCCAACTTTATGTGAATATTGTCTCAAAACAAGTCTTGTTACATTAACATACAACCCCAACTTTAAGTAAACCTTGTCTTGAAACAAATCTTGTTGCATTTTCATGAAACATCAAAACTGAATAATGTAAATGTCTCAAAAGAAGTCTTTTTGCTACAAACTAAACTCTTAAACTGAATATTTTATGTTGTCCCAAAACAAGTCTTGTTGATTCAACTTGAAACACTTAAGCTGCGTTTACACCAAAGTTATTAACAAAATGTTAATAACTTAATCCTCATAGATTCTATTAGATTGAACATAACTTATCATACACATGATGTGCATATGTGTTTGTCAAGCTCCGTTTAAACTAATAGAATCTATAAGGACGGAAAAACAAACATTTTGTTAATAACTTTGGTGTAATTGCAGCTCAAAACTGAATATTTTAAGTTGTCCCAAAACAATTGTTGTTGCTTAAAATGATAAAACAAACAACATGTTGCAGTAACATGCTGTAGAACACAACATGGAAACAGTAAAACATGTTGCATCAACTTGGAATCCATAACATAGAAAGTATGTTTGGTGCTAAATATTGAGATTTTGTGATATATGTCACAACATTTTGTGTCCTGTACATAATGTTAACTAGATCTTTACAATCATCGATTCATATTAAGGCCCTTATGCATCATATCTGTTTAAACTGAGTTTGATTAGCTGTTGGTTAACTGGTAGTCTCGAGCTTGGTTGAAAAAAAGCCTGTTGAATTTCAATTATGATACTACGAGAACCAATCAGAGAAGCTTTTTCTTCAAAAAAGCCTTCTCTGATTGGTTCTTGTGGCATTCAGTCATGATTAATATTTAACAGACTTTTGTGCAACCGGGCCTGAATGTAACACACTATGATAAGATCTTATATTGCCAATGTTCATGTAAACCCACATTAGCGTTAAACGTAGGTGGTGCATATGGGCATAAATGAATGAATAAAAGAAGTTTTATTCTCAATAAAATCTTCTGAAATCATTCTATTATTTATGATGACAATGTTTTGAACATGGTTTATGTTTAGATACACAACTGAGAAAATGGTCGTGTATTGAGAGATGTTATTGTATAATATAAATATAGCTTCTTTCGTAGTTGTTATTTGATGAGAAGGCCCTGTGTATTCCAACTTTTATATTACAGTACTTGATGATTTATCAAGTTTCATTACTCTATACTAACTTTATAACCAACTTGATTGCAATCTCACATTATAAGTTGAAACATCCCCATTATATATAATTTTTATTCCAATAAAAAATCAAGATAAAAGCGTTTTGTCGTCTAGTGTGATTAACTTCAAACTGTTAGCATTTCCTGTTAAAAACATTGATGCTTCCCATTAAAGAATTGCTGAATCTCATTACGATGATACAGCTTCAATCCTTATAATCCTTCACATTGTATTGATGCAATGAGAAATATTATAACTATAGAATAATTTACACTAAATTTATTTACTTTATTATGTACCGTAAGCTTTCTGATTGCATTTTGTAAGCTATATTGGTTTTGAGTACTGAATCCTGTAAACAAAATCTAGAAAGAACATTAGGTATAATATTTACTTGTTTGGAAACTTATATTGCAGAGGTGTACTTTCTCTGTGATGTAAGGCTACAATATATACTATTGGATGTTATATTGCTATATTCCGTATTGAGTTGATTGAAAATTGTATACTTTATTTTTTAAATCTTGTATTTGTTGACGAACTCAAAAATCTATACTGTGCATAAGTGTAGGTTTACCTAGACTTAGTCAGTCTTTTAAATTGTACCTATTTTCAAAGATTTCTAATTGTAAATACAAAATTTGATAGTGCTCTTTGATGAGACTGACTGGAGTCGAAATAAATAAAAAATTGACTTGTCCAAGATATATTATATTGAATATATTGAGTTTTAAATTAATGTGTCTTGTTGTTTTTTAACCATTGTCATTTTTATTCTTAACTATTTTTAATGAGTCTGAAAACTCTTAAGTTGCAAAGAACATATGTTTATAAAATGCAGACAAACTAAAATTAATTATTTACAAATTGAGACACAAATAATTTTTTAGTTTCTTTAAAAATTTCCACATCACAAGTTCTATTTTCTCTATTTCAAATCAATAGTCGTTTGGCGCCATCAGGTCTACCAACACTGCTATCTGTGTTCGAATTACGCAAGGAAAATTGTTTCTATCAATTCACTTATTTTTCATCTTCAAAAATACTTTGAATGAATTATTCAAAGTATAGAAAGTATATTTTCCTATAAATTTCTCGAAATCGCTAATTTGATTATCAAGATGACGTTATATTTACGTCATATGTTTGGATTTTATAAAACAGCTTGGCATTTGCAAAGGTATTTCTATGTGGACCAATGGCAACAATCTTCCAAATAAGAGAGGCGTGAAGAATCGCCATCTTGTTATTATGTTAGGAACATTTAGGTTGGATTAGTTTTGTATCTTTTCTACGGTTTTATTTGATAGTAATTCTAACATTTCTTTTATGTAAGTATGTTGATATTCAATCATTATTGTAATATTTTCTACTCTGTTCTATAAAATAAGTTTCTCTGTGTGATAATGTTATAGGGCACCTCGTGTTACGGGTTAGATAGGATAACCGCGCGGGAAGTTGGTTATATTATTATGTTTAGTTCATTGTTATTTTATATAAAATTAATATTTGACAATAATTAAGTTCATATTCTATTCTCAAATCAGTTTTCTCCATGAAAATAGTAGGAACTAGAATCTTGAGACCTGTCAGTTACTATTTGTGTATTAGTCGCAGTGTGGGCCTAAGCAATTTTAGTTTTGTTGTCAGTTTAAATAAGACTTAAGATCTCATCAACATTAATTATGTACTAATAAATAATCAAAAAAATTTACTTTTTACAACATAATATGTAAGCATGCTTCTTTATTTTAATTTTAAAAGTTAAAAACCTTTGTTGAACTTATTCACTGGTCCTAGGATAACCTGTTACGAATTGGGTATAATACTGCAATTTGCAATCGTTTGTTATCAATTCTCCTGCATTACTCATTTTAATTTTCTGTTTAATATTAATTTGTTTATTCAAATAGAAGTTTCTCAGTCATAATTTGATTAATCTAGGCCTATTACAATTTTTTCTGGTTATAGCTTTTCTTAATTCCTCACAAATTCAAAAAGCATTGACATTGCTTTTCCGTTGAGTATTTTAATTTTATTTTATTGTTCAATAAAAGGAACATTAAAGATTGTATCATTAAATTACATTTTTCAATGTTTTGAAAATATATCCTACAAATAATTAGTACTAATTTTTGATATAAATAAATTCAAATGTTGTTTCCTTAATTTGTTGATCTGTGTTATTTGTTTACAACTTGGAAAACTCAATTTGTTAAAGACAAGTTGTATGCTGTTGAGATCTAGATAATGTCTTGTTATTGCCTTAATTTGAATTGTTGGTATTTTTTAATCAATTATTCAACTATCAGTTAGGTTAGGTTTTATTGTTCAAAAATACCTATATTGACTTGAATATATTAAGACTATAATCATGATTTTATATTTTTAGAATACCTGATATTTTTAATTCTTTAAAATAATGTTTTTACTCATCAATACTTACCGTTTTTGATTGAAAATACCATTTATTTGGTTCATTCAAACTCAAGTTACCCAAAAATCGTATTTAATGTTTCTATCTCCCTCAATCAAAACTGGATTCACTCATTAATGCTCATAATGTCTATCAAAAAATACCCATGAACTGAGTCAGCCTGTAAGAACATATAAGTGTAATAAATGTAAAAACATTTATCTATGTCTTTGTATCTTTAATTTTATTAATTTTTCCAAATTGCGCAACATGATGATAAAAGGTTGTCAAATAAATGACATAAACCCAAACTCGGTGTTGCGATTCCATCTTATTTATATTTTGCATTATTTTCCTTATTCCTTTATCTTCAAATGTCTATGTTAATTTAGTGTTATAATGGCATGAATTATCTATGTTTATATTGAAACTAATATAATAATTATCAAATTCCATTTTATTCTTTTGCCTACCTAAATAATGTCCATTGACCGAATTGTCTTGAACCTTTGAAATCCTCGTCAAACTAGCAGAATCGAATCAACAATGAATGAAGCATAAATATTATATATTATACGTTTTTATAAAGCTTTAATTTGTTTATTGATAATTTAGACAAATATTTTTTTTTATCTAATTACAGGTGAGAGCCGGGCTTTAACCCGTCGTCCTTACAAGGTGATTGAAAGGAATGTGTTTATGTTGAAATTCTTCTGTGTGTGAGTGTTGGTGTGTAAGTATACTTTTTTATGCTTCCTTATTTTTACTCATATCTAAACAAATACAGCAAATGTACTTCTAATTCATTATTGGTCATATTGTAAGGTCATTGTAATATTGGTAAGACTTCTAAATTACTTGATTGGTAATATAGATCACAATTAACTAACATAACAATTTGTTTACGTAGTTTCAGAACTTATATATAGTTTTTTATAACCGTTAAAAATCAGATTCCTAGTAAACTTATTGACATACAATAGTATGATCGTAGTTTTAAAAATGTAGCCGCCAATCGTCATTATGTTATTCCCCTAAATTATCTCGTTCAATGAGCAAGGAAAGTTGTGTGAATGTACCACACCAGATTTTTATTCAAAAGCTATACAAATTCGTGTAATCTGAGCTATATCTGTTTATTTCGTGGATTTTCTAGATTATAATTTATTAACCAAAATATTTTTTTTATTTGAATCCGTAGCCCATACATTTCCATTTACGGCCCTGACATGCTATACACAGTATCATTGTCACTAAAAATTTAATATTTATTTATTTGTGGAGACAACAGGTAACCATATTAAAACGAATAAACAACGTATTGATTAAACAAATGCATTTAGACTAATTTTGTTCGTAGTAGAGTATGATTTTGAATTTTGTTGGATTTACTTAAGTGGAATCAAATAATCAACTTGAAATAAAATTAAATTGGCAATATTTGGTTGCTTCAGCATTTGATGAATTTGAACGTGTCGTTTGGCATAAGTCCCTACAATCAAAATTTAATGTAGTCTAAATAAAGTTCGTTTTGTATTATTTTTTTATTGTTGAAATAATGATTATTTTTTTCTTGTCTATCATCATTGAGTTCTTGAAAAATCAGTAGGCCTATTATACCTTTGAATATTCAACTGTGTATCATTGCACAACATTAGGAAACAACATAATTTAAGAAATTGAGATTTATCTGAATTATTATTATTATTAAACTAAAATCCAAATTAAATGCTGTAATTCACCACGAAGACTTCTGCTACTGCAAATATTGACAACAGGGTAAACAGCTAGATGGAAATTCGATGAGCGCTACTATTCAAAAATTATTTGTCAGCCCGGGAATCGAACCCAGTACCTCCTAATTGCCGGTCAGGAATGCTTACCCTTAGGCCAGTTTCACACGGCAGAGACCTCGCTCCTGGAATATCATATTACGGAAGATCATATTTCATATTTTGCAGCTCTCCTGTACTTTCACATGGGGATCTTACGAATAAGCCGACAGATCTAACAACTATGCCGCCGTTTGCGAAAAGTATGACTCATCACTTTTTCTCAAAGTCTAACTTCCTTAAAAATATAGATAGAAGATTTCTGATTTCGGATTTGGATTCAGCGACCCCAAATTCTTTAAAGCGTAAGTCCCATTTTCAAAAATACCCGAAAACAAGGGAGTTATAGCTGTTTTTAATATAGCTTTCCATTATCATATGATTATATAGTACGTACTAAGATAATGATACTCCTGCCTCACAAAGGGACAGGCAAAGGTTTTAAGAAGTTTTTGAACACCTGAGAAGTTTATACATAAACATTTTTAATTTTTAAAAGTTCTAGTTTTCCAAAAAAATATTGAACTATGAAAAGATGAATCCAAATATGAAATCATAAATCATCTCCACTCATCACCCAATAAAATATGAGGAAAAGGAATGTTGTACAGTAAAATTCACTGAATTTCAATTGTCATTCAACAATCCAATTTATCAGGTTCAAATCGTTGAATATCACTTTAAATTCCCAGCAATTATTGACTATTTCTTTTTACAATCAGAAAAATCTATTATGAACATACAGTATAAACATTGTGCTGATCTGAATCGATCTATGGTAATAATAGAATAAATTTCTAATAAATTTAGACTGACTTTTGCAGTTGGTATTATGTAAAACTTGTGAGGGAAGAGGGAGAAAGCGAGAGAGAGAGAGAGAGAGAGAGATCACCTCCAAAGGTCCAGAACAAATTGAGCATTTTGGGTGTGAGTCATTGATTTCTCAATATTCAATGACTACCGGACTACCTAACATTTCTTCATAGAATAAATGTTTCAATCAAATCAATAATTCCTATATTGACTGAATGTATTTAAAATAAATAATTCATTCCTATATAATGTATTCTTATTTTCAATTCATTTACATATCAACTGAAAATTTCATATAAATGTTTATTGAAAATTTCAATCGTTGATTGAAAGTTAATTCTTAGATAATTAGATGAATTAATTTAGAATGGATAGGCAGTACTTTCCTTTGATGTCTAACAAAATCTTTATGCTGGGATCACCAAATCTTAGTGTAGTTTTTTCTAAATACAGCAATGAATCAATAGAGAAACTAAAAACATGCTGAAGAAAGCAAGCAAAATTGAAAAACCTATAAATAATAGATTTTCAAACTATTCCAGGAACTAGACCGAGGAAAACAAAATCATTATAGAAATATCCTACTTACCAAACTTTTTCTGTTGGGAAATGGTTAAAGCTTCGAAATCTTCTTTGATCACTCTGCAAACTTCCATCCAACTTTTGGCGACTTCATTCCGGTCCTTGTAGATGTCAAGACTTTTATCCCAAAGAGCAGGTCGGTTGCAAACTGCAGTAATCAACAGCTCCACATCAAACTCGGACATCGCGTAATGACAGGTGTCAAAGTCAAGTCAACAACTGACAAGTCAACAAGTGTCAACTGGAGAAGTGAGTGAGAAAGCCCAGTGCTGCCATAATGCGAAAAGCATAACCATTGTACCAACTATTCTAAATTATCGTACTGTATTTCGTGAAGCCATGCTTTGTTAAAGCCAGTTACTCAGAAAGCGTTTTTTTGTTGTTCGATGTTTTGTCGTCCTTATGAATTCTGTTGAAGCAAACATATTGTTATTTAAGAAGTTGTGATGAACCTGTATAAACAATTCATAGAATTCTTAGAATTCATAGGAACGGTAAAAAATCAATTTTACGAAAATCGATGTACATGTAACTGGATTTAGAAGATCAATACGATAATGTTCTTTATCACAATTTAATCATAGAAATGTTTAAGTGAAAACGTTGGGCGCAAACCTTCTGCCATGAGGAGACAAATAAATTTATGAAAAGCTTGATAGCTTGAATAGTGATCTGATATTTGTTACAAGTTTTTATTCTAAGACATAATATGTCTTAGACTAATTTTTAATGTTTCTTCAATCGGCAGGAAAACTTTGGTTTTTCAAAGTTATCTTACTCCCTTTTTTTGGGGTATTTTCAGAAATCAAGATAAATAACCTACCAAATTTCCTACACGAATACAGTGTAAGTTGTATTATAATAGCTAGAGTACTTACGTACTGTATAGTACAGTACCTGTTCGTTTTTACCGTATAATTATATGATAATAGAAAGCTTTATTAAAAACAGCCATAACTTCCTTGTTTTCGGATATTTTCGAAAACGGGACTTACGCTTTAAAGAATTTGGGGTCGCTGAATCCAAATCCGAAATCAGAAATCTTCTATCTATATTTTTAAGGAAGTTAGACTTTGAGAAAAAAGTGATGAGTCATACTTTTCGCAAACGGCGGCGTAGTTGTTAGATCTTGCCTCTGCTTGCCTCGAGGGGAAAAGACGTGACAAAACGAGGTTCCTGGATAGGAGTCACCATGTGAAAGACACGATTTGACTCAATGTACTTCGACAAAAAAACGAGAACACTGTTCAGTGTTCAAGTTGCACGTCTCCTATCGTGTGAAAGAGGCCTTAAGCCCCTCCATACACATACCGGCTAGCCTGTCAGTTTTTCCTGAACAGGCTGTGAACGGCAGCCTGTTGGACTGACTACCCCATATACGTTCAGTTCAATTCTGTCCGGCAAGCACAAATTTCAAAACACATTGATTTCTTCGTGTGTTGAAAGTTTTTAGTTGTTAAGTTGAATATTTGTGGTAAGTTTTTCTTAGTTTTGTTTAGTTGTTCATTTTTTGAATATTATTTATAGTTTATAAATAAATAATATAAAATAATATTAACTGCTTCCTTCTTTATTCTATCATGATAATCTGGTGATTTAACTTTCCACAAGGATCTCTCACTCCGATACACACTAATAAATTCCTCTAAGCATTGGTTCTCTTATTCACGTGACATTTTCACAATCACAAAACAACAACTCACAAATATAATCACAGAAAAAATTCTCAACTACTCGAAACAACTCGATACTACTAGCAACAACTCGAAAATACAAATGAAGTTCGGCCGGTGGCCTGACGCCGTTTCACATACACGTTCAGTTTTGACTGAAACAGCATCCGGCAAGCCGGTTGAACTGATGAGTTTTCATTCGTTCACCGGCCGCCTGTTCAGATAAAACTGACAGGCTAGCCGGTACTTGTATGGGGGGCTTTACACCAAACTGACAATCTCTGGATAGCAGCGCTCATTTTTATACGAAGCCATAGCGGCCGCTATGTAGATTTATCTGCATTGTGTTTTTAAATTTCATACCTGAAACCATAATTTGTTTTGAAAGTCATGATATCACTCTTGAAAAACAAGAATATGCATCCTTTAAATGAAATAGTAAAGTGGAATCGACTATGAAATCGATGTGTTATAGCTTTAAAAATAGAAATTTTGTTTGTTTTTGTTGAAGGATTGAGTAAGATGTCTACGTTATCGTCTTCGGCTGAAGCAGCCCAGCTGCTAGACTTCAATCAGAAGATGGACATCAATCTTCTCGATAAAGTCGTAACAGCCATGTACACTGGGATCGGTGAACAGGTAAACCAATTACAACTAAATAATGTATTCTTTTCAAAAATTGTGTAATTTTAATTATTCTTGTAAAATCTGTTAACCGATAGTTTCTGTAGTTTTACAAAAGAGGTCACATCTTTTTTCAATGTGCATATATGTACTTCTTAAATTAACTACTTTTATTCAAATTAGGAAAAACGCTACTGGGCAAAGCCTTCCTGTTGGTCTTTTTCCAATCATGCATAATATAATTCGTTTATAATCAAATGAATAAATAACCTATCAAGGCGGAAAGATGGCACCATTCTTCTTTTTCTACTTCGTTTTTCTTTTGCTTCTTTTAATTCTCTTCTTATCCCAATCTTACTCTCATTTCTTCATCTTTTTCATCTCAGACTTCTCCTTCTTCGTTTTTTCTTCTGCTTTCCCTCTCATTCGTCTCCTATCCTTCTCCTAGTATTCCTCTTCTTCTTCTACATTTTCTCATTCTCTGATCTTATACTCCTTCAACATTTCCTTCTTTATTTGGTTCTCGTATACTACATATATTCTCATTTTTCTCCTAAAATTTATTATTTTTCTCCTGATATCTAAAGATGCGTACCTACATACTTGAACGCCACAAATACGTGCATTTCACTTTTCATCAGCTGATGCTGTGCTGCATCTTACTGTTTCTGTACAAGTTCAGATATAATCAGCTGATAAAAAGTGGAAAGCATGTGTTCGAGGTGTATAAGTCAGTTCGCTCCTTTATGCCACATGTACATCTTGGCCCCTGGAATTCAACTGGTAAATGAAGGCTAGCGGTGGCAAGCCATCCATTCACATACTGGCGCTGGCCGACATTGGCCTTCGTTGGATCAACATGTAGATGCGGAGTTATTATATTTTATATAATAAAGGAAGGAATTGGCTTATACACTTACGGAATAGGAAATTCTCGACTGACATGACACATCATCACGTCTGAACTACTGGACTGATTAACTTCAAATTTTGCAAATAGATCATCAATTTACCGAGGATGATTATAGGACTATTTTAAATTCTTCAGTTTTCAGTTTGTCAAGGTTTTAAGTAGCACGGATCACCTGCTAGTTTATAATAATTTGTTTGTTGCTTTTAGCAACGAGTGGCGCAAGAACTGCTGACGACGCTGAAAGAGCACCCGGACGCGTGGACGCGAGTGGACACCATCTTAGAGTACTCGACCAACCAGCAGACCAAGTACTTTGCGCTGCAGATTCTCGAGCAGGTGATCAAGACGAGGTGGAAGGTGTTGCCACGCAACCAGTGTGAAGGCATCAAGAAGTACATTGTCGGCCTCATCATCAAGACCTCGTCCGTGCCTGAGACGCTCGAACGCGAGAAGATGTATCTCAACAAGCTGAACATGATATTGGTTCAGGTCGGTGCAACAGATTACTTGCAACTCATTAGTTGAACATGCAACAAGTTGAGGTAACAATATCATGATCGCCTTGAACATGATATTGATTCAGGTCGGTGCAACAGATTACTTGCAACTCATTAGTTGAACATGCAACAATTACCTCAAGTTGTGGTAACAATATCATGATCGCCTTGAACATGATATTGGTTCAGGTCGGTGCAACAGATTACTTGCAACTCATTAGTTGAACATGCAACAATTACCTCAACAAGTTGAGGTAACAATATCATGATCGCCTTGAACATGATATTGGTCCAAGTAAGGCTCAACACTTCCTCGACTCAAATCGTACGACTCCAGTCGAGAATACTTCAGTCTCTCGACCTTACGACTTTCTTGCTCATTGTTACTACTTCAGTTCCAAGCTACTCCATTTCTAACCTCACATTTTTAAAAATATGATATTTAATTCGTCACTACTGCGCATGTAAAAATTTTATAATAATTATTATGAATATATTGTCATCTTTTTGACCGAAGCGAAGCTGAGGTCTTATGCCGGGTCTACACGACAACGATATTTGCGCAAACTTGGCTCTTAGCCAGGCTTACGCAAATCTGGCTTTGAGCCAAGTTTGCTCAAACCTCTGTTCACACGACACCAACTTTAACACAAACCTGTATTATAAACTAAACCATATATAAATTCAATACGAAGTCTTTGAAGTGTTTATAAACTTGAGATGAACATTAACTTAAGCCTCCTCCTCCTCCTCCTCACCCTACTCTCCTCCTCCTCCTCCTCCTCCTCACCCTACTCTCCCTCCTCCTCCTCCTCACCCTACTCTCCCTCCTCCTCCTCCTCCTCCTCCTCCTCCTCCTCCTCCTCCAACTATTCCTTTTCTCCTCAACTCCTCCACCTCCAACTATTCCTTTTCTCCTCAACTTCTCCACCTCCTCCTCTTCCTCCTCCACCTTCTCCTTCTCCTCCACCTCCTCCTCCACCTATACCTCCTCCTCACCCTACTCTTTCTCCTCCTCCAACTATTCCTCCTCCTCCAACTATTCCTCTTCCTCCTCAACTACTCCACCTCCTCCTCTTCCTCCTCCACCTTCCCCTTCTCCTCCGCCTTCTCCTCCTCCTCCTTCTCTTCCTCCTCCTCCACCTCCTCATCCTTTCCTCCTCCTCCTCCTCCTCACCCTACTCCTCCTCCTCCTCCACCTACTCCTCCGCCTCCTCCTCCAACTCCTCCCACTTCTCCTCCTTCTCCTCAATAATAATAATCAAGAATACTGCTTATCAAGTGAAGAGTGAATAACTATATCTATTACATTACTATGGAGTAAATAAGATAATTATTATCCATTTAAAAATATTCCTTGTTTTTGAGTATTTTTGAGAATTGACCTCGCACATATTTAATTTGAGGGTGCTGAATCCGAATCTGAAATCGCGAATTCTCTATCTTCATTTTGAAGCGATTTAGGTTTTGATGGATAGATGAGACATAATCGTTTCCTAGAAAAATTGACGCAAACCTGGCTGAGATTGATCGAAGAAAGCCCAAACCTTCAAACCTCATTAATTCACAACGATCTCCCCTCTACACGACGCAAACTTAGCGCAAACCTGACAGGTTTGCGCTAATATCGTTGTCGTGTAGACCGGGCATTAGTTTCGACTCGATCGGCTTTTGTCTGTTTGTTTGTACCGCAGTTACAGTCGCAGTTATTGTCCGATTTGGATGAAATTTGGTATGCAAGTTCTTTGAAACAAGGCGCAGAAACGTATGTGTAACGATTTTTGATAAGACCATTGGTTTTGATATAAATTTTGCCGCTCTAAAATGTGCTGTATTGAATGAATGGTATCGTTGGAATGCTATCGATAGAGAACAAGAGTTGTCAGCGGTGAACCTTGAAACGTCTGAGCCGCTCCAAATCATACTGTATTTATCAATTGAAGAAAACTTCTCACTTGATTGTACCATTTCTTCCCTTTCCAACACGATATTTCCCTGTTTCATAGATGAATACCGTAGTTTCTAGACCTACCTAACCGGCCGGAGACATCACAGCTTAGTTAGTTAGCTCTTGTTTTCGCTTTAGTATAAGATCGGAAACCGACTTGTGAGCATAAACATTCTGCATAGGCATAACAAGCCGCCATAACATTGAATCCACTTTTCATGAAAAACATTATTAGCAACCTCCTGTCATTGTCACCAACATACCCATGTTATTTAGAATCATTTCCGTCTCACTATCGTCTGTGAGACGGTTCATGGTCTAAATTGCCTACTGCATATTCCATTTTTGTGTCAGTTGACCGATTTCTTATAATTAATTGTTAGAAAATTTGTAATATTTTAAATATGGGGACGATATGAAGGTACCTCCTTGAGAGACATTTATAAATCCGGTGTCCCTGGAAACAATGTCTTTAGCACTTTCAAAGGAGAAAATAATAGATGTCATGGATAAATCTTCACAATATACTGTACTTTCTTAATGGCTCTTCTCATTAGTTTGAAAGTTGTAGGCTATTCATGAGCGAGGTCTACTGTTCGCAGAACTAGTATAAAACAAGCTCACTTTCATTAAGAATACATGGTACTACGCAACTCAAGTCGCTTCTCGACCAACATGTCGAGTCGCCGCTCGACCCAGTCTCACAGTCGTTAGGTTGCAGAGACTAGAATCGACTGGTCTGAGTGTCACCATTTGAAAACACTTGCTGCGTCGCGGAGGGGCTGGAGTTGCAGTCTCTTCTCGACTTGAGTCGCGTGAGTGTGCGTTGAACCTAAGTGCAACAGATTTCCTGCAACTCATTAGTTTGCAACAGATTGCTTCAACAAGTTGAACTAGATACTGGTACAGGTCAGTGCTGTATTTATGCAAAACTGATTTGTTTTATCAATTATTGACCGAGCGAAGTGAGGTCTAAGATTCAAGTCGACGTTTTGGCATTCCTCTTAATGTCTAAATGTTTTTATGTTGCGCATTTACGGCGAAACGCAGTAATAGATTTTCATGAAATTTGACTGGTATGTTCCTTTTTTAATTGCGCGTCGACGTATATACAAGGTTTTTGGAAATTTTGCATTTCAAGGATAATATAAAAGGAAAAAGGAGCCTCCTTCATACGCCAATATTGGAGTAAAAATCAGACTACAGAAATATTCATCATAAATCAGTTTTACTAGGAAACTAGTTGTGATTATTTTTATTCTTTTTTTTTTTGCTGACGGTGATACACACAAAAGCTCTAGGCTTGTACAGAAATATTCATCATAAATCAGCTGACAAGTGATGACACAGATGTCTGGAGAAGCCAGTCTGTATTTCCATAAGGTCTATAGTTTCAATAGGCTACTTGTGGATGAGAATACTGCGTGAGGTCTACTGTTCACAGAACTACTAGCTTTTGAGGCTCGATAAAAGCAAGAATCTTCTGAATCCAGTCGCGTCTAAAATAAATTTAAAAAAGGAAACTAGTTGTGATTATTTTTATTCTTTTTTTTTTTGCTGACGGTGATACACACAAAAGCTCTAGGCTTGTACGTGAGTAATGAGACAAATCATTGTGCGGTATGAGTGGACCTACAGCTTTAGTTGGGAACTACTGGGAAGCTGTTTTTCAACTCATAGCATTTATGTCAGCGCCACACTTTTGCCAAGTCGCTTGCCAAGCGGCTCGCTATATACATTTTTTATAGCCTGAGTGAATTTCTTATAGTGAGATGACATTTTGAAACTTTCTTATGGCATGTTTTATAAACCCTTGACACAGTATATCCAGTCAATGACTTAGAGTACAACATACGGGTGGATTGATGGTTACTATGCCACTGCTCGTTATCAATTTTGCGCACTTGGCAAGAGTGTGGAACCGGCATTAGAGGAGTTGGGCTCTTGGAGTGGTCACCGTTACAAGGACAGTTGCAGCCATGTCAGATCATGAGTCGAAAAACATAATCTGGATAGAGCAATTGAAGTACGTGGTGACTTGTATCCAGCTGCTCACACTGAACGCAACTCACGTTCAGTGTGAGTGTACCTATTGCTAGATTCTATTGTATCCAGATTCTGTTTCTCATCTACACGCTTGGACATAACCTAACTAAGCGTGCACTTGGCACATATACGCATCCAATGTCAAATTCAAATTTATTTCTCAAAAAACATACACAATTATAATAATATAATATTATAACATCTAAAAATACTATTGAAATGGAGTGATCCGTGGTCTAGTGGATAGAGTGCTTGCGTAGCAGCATAGAGATCCCGGGTTCGAACCCCTCTCATTACCAAAAGTTTTTTAACCAGATCACTCCCGTGTTATCGGAGTATCGGGGCACGTTAAACTGTCGGTCCCGGCTGAAGTATGACAGTCGTAAGGCCCATTGACGGCTTAAATTATATATTCAGGCGGTGGAACATTCCCGAAAGGGAACTCCCCACCAACAAAAGCCATACGAATTTATTTATATTTACTATTAAATATATAGAATGATTCCAAAACTGCAGTATATTTTTAATATGTGATCACACCCTAATAATAATAATTAGTTGAACCTGGTTTTCATTAGTAGAGTTAGTGGTGGAGTTGCCTTGGCAAGTACTAACTATCTTGTGAACTCCCAATGAAAACGTTCATGGTAGAGTACTAGTTTTTAGTTGAGTAGAGTGGGATAGCACCGAGGGATAGTGCTCTACCACTCGCCTTAATTTCCCCACCATCGCTTCTCACTTTACTCTACCACTAATTTGCTAATGAAAACAGTCTCGAACTAGTAAAGTCATACTGTAGGCTATCAAGATTAAGAACATATCAATATGTTTGAAAACAAATTGAAATATCAGTTTAAGCATATATCAATGATTTTTGTAAACCTTTTGTAGCTGAATGGCGCGTATTGACATTTTTTTTCAGAGATTTTTTTTCCAGTTTATCAGATTGACAATGGTGTAATAACCGAAACCGGTCTTTCCAATTATCAATAAATCAGTGGTTTTTGACAATTTCTCAGTCTTTTTCATTCAATATTGACATTTTATTAAGGTTAGTTCTGTTGACTAGACAACACACTTTGCCTACTATTCCCAATAGTAGTAGAAACAGTTACTCGACCGACCAAGTAAGTAGAGTAGAGTTAGTACGCCAATTACTCGGCCACTAACTCTACTAGTGAAAACCAGGCTTTATTGATGGAATTGGTCGATAATGTTGAAAAATATAGTATTCGTTTAAATCGATTGATATAATTGTGTACAGTAAGTTGTTTCAGTTCCAATCGTAAATTGTTCCATCAAGTGACTAGTGCAAAATGTTTCCATGGAAAGCCATTTGAAAATCGTAGGTTCAAGACTTTTGGCGCGCACCTATAAAGTTGATTTACACCAAAATGTGTTGTTTAGTAGCTGCGTGAATGAAGAAAGGCTGTTTTACAAACTTACCGTCTAGAAAAGTGTGCATTTCTTTTACTCTCAAATTTCCTTTAGAGAAAAATTTATTTAACAAATGGTTATAAAACATAATTTTGTTGGTTATGTATTCTATGGCTATGCTATGGTAATCAAACAAGCAATCAGCGCATGCGCAGAGAAGCAAGCAGACTTCAATTCGATCGACCAATGAGAGCTCTGATAGTTTGAACTGTAACAATTTACCAGGCTTCGACTGTGGGGCAAGAACTTGGAACGAACTGGTTTCTGGTACAGAATCTGTCGAAATTCTTCCCATGGGACCCGGGACTTTTTACCTGGTAAATCGGACAATTTACCACATTCTATGTACCCAGAACGGGCTTATTGTTTGACTTATGTATTTTTTGTTTGATGTACTAGGTGTTGAAACGGGAGTGGCCGAAGAACTGGGAGTCGTTCATTCCGGACATCGTGGGCGCCAGCAAGACGAACGAGTCGCTGTGCCAGAACAACATGGAGATTCTGAAGCTGCTCTCCGAGGAGGTGTTCGACTTCTCCGGCGGCCAGCTCACCCAGAACAAGGCCAAACACCTCAAGGACAACATGTGCTCCGAGTTCTACCAGATATTTCAGCTCTGCCAGTATGTCCTGGTGAGTGCACCTGTGCATAGTTACATAGAGAAAAGAAGTTTTGTATCAAATTATGGTGTTGTGTATCAAGTTGACATGATACTGAATCATATTGTGGTGATACTGTTTTTGAGATGAATTGTTTTGTAAACTCTGGCTGAAACTCTCCTAGTTTAAGACTTTTCTTTTTCTGTTTATTTAGCTTTTTTTATTAGTTATTATTTTCTTATTATCTTTAAATCGTTTTTTTTAATATTGTATTTTCCTCTAGAATCTTTGGAAAGAATTGTTTTACCTTCTCTCTTCACATATTTCTTTGTATGAATGTAATTAATTTGATTATTTCAACTGTGTAAATGCTTTTTGCTTTCTTTTCTTTATTTACTATATTTCAAAATGTATATAAGTTAAATTGTTGTTTTATTCAATTGTGTAAATAAGGCTCTTTATGGATCTCTGTGAGCCTTTGTATGTAAAGAAAATGAATAAATAAATAGAAAAATACTGTATCATGTGTGGGGATACCGTATCATTTTGTGTATGGTGATACCATACAGAAAATATATCATAAGATGATATCCCATGGTTAGTAGAATTCATTCAAAGTTTGGAAGTTTTGTATCAAATTATAGTGTTGTGTATCAAGTTGACATGATACTGTATCATATTGTATCATATGTGGTGATAACGTATCATTTTGTGTAATAGGTACTGTATCGTTTATGGTGATACGATAGGGAAAATATATCTTAAGAAGATATCCAATAGTTTTTAGAATTAATTCAAAGTTTGGAAGCTTAGTATCAAATGATGATGTTGTGTATCAGGTTGACATGATACTGTATCATATTGTGTTGATACTGTATCATGTGTGAGGATACCGTATCATTTTGTTTATGTTGATACCATAGAGAAAAGATATCATAAGAAGATATCCCATAGTTTGTAGAATTAATTCAAAGTTGGAAGTTTTGTATCAAATTATGGTGTTGTGTATCAAGTTGAGATGATACTGTATCATGTGTGATGATACTGTATCATTTATGGTGATACTAGAGAAAATATAGTATAATAAGATATTCCATGGTATAGGGTGTTGTTCCAAATTTCACTGTCAACTCAAGCCGATAGTCCTAGTAGTTCTTTTTCCGTGAGCTATGTTATGCCTGGTAGTCTCTCATACTGTGCCGTTCTTACACTCTAGTGTAGCCTTCAGCATTGAGATATAGGACGGCTACGTCTTCCGAAGACGTATTTCCAGTTACAGTTATCTGGGTGTGTGAAGAGTGAAGAGCTTGAAGTTACGTTTAGGTGGACATTTCATACTGACAGGCGAACTATGAATTGTAACATCTGACCTGCACTTTGAAACGTCCCATTTTTCGACTGTACAGTTGAAAATGTCGAGCGTATCTTAACGCTAGTGGATGGAAATTGTAGTGTGATGAAATACTGACGAATAGGTCGGTATCGGGATTGAGTATTATGATACTTTCTCTCTTTTTTGTGTAGTTGAGAAGTTGATATTGTAGTAATTATTCATATTAAATAAAAATACTAAGAAATTGTCAAAAACCACAGATTTAGTGATACTTAGAAAGACCGGTTTCAGTTGTTACACCATTGTCAATCTCCGATAAACTTTCTCTGATAAACAATCATTGATGAACAATCTCTGATAAACAGAGATTGACAATGGTGTAACAATCGAAACCGGTCTTTCTAAGTATCAACAAATCCGTGGTTTTTGACAATTTCTTAGTATTTTTATTTAATACGTTCTCTCCATTAGAAATACAAAAACTTATAGTTATAATGGTATTTGCAGTGAATGAAACAAGTCAATATTTGGATGTATATCAATTTTGTAATTGTATTTGCAGGACAACTCGCAAAACGCCCCTCTGGTTGCCGCCACATTGGAAACGTTGCTCAGGTTTCTCAACTGGATTCCATTGGGATATATCTTCGAGACTAAACTCATACCAACTCTAATATGCAAGGTAAATTCCTCCCTAGCAACAGCAAATAATACTTTGGTCCTGCTTTTCATGTGAATACTATTGATAGAAATAGATGCCATTGACTCTTACATAGTGAAGTCCACGTTATAATGACAGTATTTGATTAACATTGGTGTTGTTATCCTTGTCTATCATACGACAAAGCAGATGGTGCTATCCTTTTATAGCTCCACAACGTTGTCAGATCGTGCTTTAACGATGTAGACATATAATTCACTAAATATTTAATATCAATTATTCACTTCAGTAATCCATGCTCCAAGATACTTATATGCTGTGACTCTCTCAATAGGTGTATTGTCCACTACAATATTAATTGGCACTCTCTGCTTTTTCGAGACAATCATGCACTTGATTTTCTTAAGATTTAGCTTCAACCCATAGTTATTGCTGTAGTTATTCACATTTTCTAGTAATTGCTGCAACTCATTCTCACTTCCCGCTATCAGAAGTGTGTCATCTGCATAGCGTAAATTATTACTCCATTTATGGAAAGACCAATATTTTGCTCCATTAAAGCTTCTTGACAAATGGCTTCATTGTAGACATTAAACAAGAGTGGTGAAAGGACACATCCCTGACGAACACCACGACAAATCTTCATCTCCCCAGTCATCTCATTCTCAACTCTGATCTTTGCTGTTTGATTCCAGTAGAAATTGGTAATTATGTTAATATCTCTACTGTCAATATTTTTACCTTTGAGAATTTCATACAGTTTGTCATGCCGTACCTTATCAAAGGCTTTTTCATAATCAATAAAACACATATAAAGATCCATATCTACATCCAGGCATCTTTGCATCAATACACTTACTCCAAACAATGCTTCTCCTGTGCCAAGGCCACTTCGAAAACCCAGTTGTGTGTCACTCATATCAGCCTCTAACTTATTAAAAATTCTTTTATGAATGATTTTGAGGAATACCTTCAGGGTGTGACTCATCAAGTCTATAGTTCTATGCTCAGCACATTCCTTAGCATTATTTTTCTTTGGAAGAAGCACAAACGTTGATTGAAGCCACTCGTGTGGTATGATACCAGACTGGTAGATGGCATTAAAAAGATTCACCATTATTTCAAGTGTGCTGTCATTCATGAGCTTCAACAATTCCACAGGAATTTCATCCGGACCCACAGCCTTTCTCCCCTTAGATCTTTTAATAGCATACTCTACTTCACTTTTAAGAATGTCTGGTCCTGTTTCTTCTGTTCTATCATACAACAAAGCAGATAGTGCTATCCTTTTATAGCTCCACAACGTTGTCAGATCGTGCTTTAACGATGTAGACATATAATTCAAAATATGGTATTTAATCTCAATTGTGGAAGTTAATTATTCAACCATTGAGAAATATATTTTCTTGGCGAGTAAAAATATAATTGATTATTTTGAACAAGAATGATCAGTTAATATTACATCAGATACATCGGAATAAGTTATCCTCTATAGAAGGCAAAGAATTGGCAAAGCTTTTCTCTCATCTTTCTTCACTGCCATTATAACATGGACATCACTATAGGGGAGTTTTTACGCAGTATGTCATGTGTGAACACTCACAGAAGAATAGATTATATTTCTCTCTGTTCAGAAGAGTAGAAACTCGTTGGAAAGTAGATCTTTAGCTAGATAAATATTATTCTAATTTAAGCGAGTGATCAGCGCAATTTTAAGTACCTTATTATTTACGGATGTACTCATTCAATCAAATTAATTGTTTTATTTACACATTGTTGTACAGGATTGTGCAGAGGAAACGCATGTTTTTCAAACAGCCAGTACTCGTCAACGGGAGAGGGTATTGCCCTGGAACGAATGTTGGTAGACGACCCATACTATGCCATTTCAGTTGCTATGAGCGTTGGAACGTACAACATCGTGTGTTCGCTGTTAAGTAGTTTTTTTATTTTAAAGAATGAATCTGTAGTCACAGTGCAACGCTTTTTCGTCAATATTTTAGAGTTGAGGGTCGAGGTGCAATGCCCGATCGAAATACTGTACTCCGATGAGCTGCAGCGTTTAGGAGTACTAGTTCTGTGATGAAAAAGAAACCTTCTGGTTTTCCACGTTCCCCGGAAAGTGTAGACCGAGTCAGAACGGCAGTTGTTACTAGTCCTAGACGATCGACTCGACGACACTGACTCGGTCTACATTTTCAGGAGTACGAACTGAACGGGAAAGATCAGGTGGTTTCTTTTTCATCACAGAACTAGTATTCCTAAACGCTGCAGCCCATCAGAGTACAGTATTTCGATCGGGCATTGCACCTCGACCCTCAACTCTAAAATATTGACTAAAATATTAACCGGCACTGTGACTACAGATTCATTGTTTCTAAAAAAAACTGCTTAACAGCGAACACACGATATTGTACGTTCCAACGCTCTCAGCAACTGAAATGGCATAGTATGGGTCGTCTGCCAACATTCGTTCCAGGGCAATAACCTCTCCCGTTGACGAGTAATGGCTGTTTGAAAAACATGCGTTTCCTCTGCACAATCCTGTATAATTGGTAACTTTTCTTATATTATTAATTTTCATTATCAAAACATTTATTTGTCAACAATTCATTCATTAATATCGGGGACCGAGCTCCGCTCTGGAGTACAAAAGCATACAAAATTTATTACGAAAGAAGAAATTATAATAGCATTCATACAGTAATGTTCTATCCAATCACAGTAAATTGAGATTAATTCCCAGAGGAATGCAGAAATTTCCCTCACAAAGGCCCAGTTGCACAAAAGCCGGTTAAATTTTATTCCTGATTAACTTCACGTGAACCAAATCAGAGAAGACCATTTCAAAAAGATAGATCTACTGGAATTAATCAGGATTGAAAATAACCCGGCTTTTTTGCAACCGGTACTAAGTACCTGATTGAATGATTACAAAAGTTCAACAGCTGAGTCATAATTTTGACACAGTCCCACACATACATGAACTCGCTCACTCACTTCCATCATCAACAGACGACCAAATAATTATTTTCAGCTGTTTTTTCCAAGGATAAGATGATAATTATCCTTTTAATGTCCTTCAGCGTGTTTTCCCAGTGATGAGACCCAGTGCAATCAATTTTTTATATTATAAACCTACTATGTTCTGAATTTCGTGAGAATCGTTAGAGCCGTTTTCGAGATTTGGTGAAATACAAACCTATTAACATCTAAACAGAAATTGCTCGTTTAATTTATTTATTTATTTTATTTTTGTCAAAGAACAATTACAAAATTGCATTAGACAATGTCAGATAATTTAAAAAAAAACATTACATTAATAATTTGGGTGGAGACCAACTCAATACAAATTTATACCATCTAGGTAACTCATAAATAAGAAATATAATCTGATACACATACTAGTAGGTCCTATAATATACAGTATTTTATAGAACAAACATTAATTGAAGGAGTTTTCATAAAATTCAGTCAAACTATAAAATGCGTTGTCACTTAGGAATTTGTTTATTGCCTTTCTGAAACTAGGATAAGGTAGATCTCTGACATATGATGGCAAATGATTAAAAAGTATAGGATAGTGTAATTGGTAACTTTTCCTATATTATTAAGTTTCATTATCAAAACATTTGTCAACAATTCATTCATTATGAATATTGAAACTTGTAGTTATACTTATAGTTTATTTATTTATTCAAGTATTCAGTATTACCGAACTTTTACCACAGTAAAAGTACCAAATTACCAAAAGGCTAACAATGTAAGGGGAACAATGTACCACAGGCTTAAGCCCAAAACGGTTCCAATTATAATACAACTTCCAATTCTAATACAATTTTATACAACAATCTAATTGTAACCAGGTTATGTGTCACACATTGTAAGTTGTATTTGTATTTCCAGTTATCTTTTAAATTGTTTTTTTTTTTTTCAATAAATGTGTTGCTTGTATGTTGCAGTTCCTAAGCGTGTCAATGTTCCGTAACGTGACATTGAAGTGTTTGACAGAGATCGCGGGTGTCACCGTTATCACAGACTACGACGAAATGTTTGTTACACTCTTCACACAGACCATGGCTCAGCTTGAATCGGTCAGTACCTGAATCTTTGATTATTAATTTGTAAATCATTAACTACCGATCAATTCAAGGGGTTATGTGTCTTTAGTGTTTCTTTCCATTACGAAATGCTTGTTAATCACTTTTGAAAACTTGAATTACGACTCAGCAGATGCCTTGTGTAATATTACATTTTTTCTCGATTAAAATCAAATCTTAAATTCGAGATCTATAAAACTTGATAGTAAATATCAGAGTAATCGATATGCGGACAACTTTTAACTGAGAATTTATCATAAATAATTGTGTTGCACATTCCATGGTATCACTGAAACAGAGTTCTATTTCATAATTAACAGATCATTATAAACAGCATAGTAAATTTAAAATTTAACAGTTTCGAAATAAAGTTTTATTGAGAACAAATGTAAAATGTAAATTCTAAATTTATAATTTTTTGGAAATTAATATCGATGACGTGTTCATAACGTCACTGTTCTAGGCTTCATCTAAAAGGCGGGTCATTGTTAGTTCTTCTCTAAAAAAAATGGTGGCTGGCTATTGAAAGTGTTTTGTGCTCTCTGAATATTTTTCTGTTTAATTGAAATTTATAATGGTTTAATTTGAGATTTGAACAGTTTTATGGTGTTCTAACTTTGTACAATTTTATTTGAGTGTTTACAAGCCTATAGTCATTGTTTTTCAACTATATAAATGGATAAGTATTTTAGCTTATAATGATGCTATATGTTTAAGCGTTGTAAGGTGTTGTTCTGTGGATTTGTGTTGTATATTGCCAAAATTCTTATGAATATTATAAGTTGGTTTGCTCTGAAAACTGGATTTCTTATTCATAAGCAATAGATCCATTCATAATTTATCAAGAATTTACCATTTTGGAGCCGATAACTTTCTTTAGGTTAATAGGTGAAAAAATGCTATTCAACCTATTTAGGATAAAATGGTAGATGGGCACTTGAGACAGACATCAGGATTTGTCAGTACGTGTGGAGTCGCCTTATTTTTATAGTTCCTTCTGTTTTTAATGGTAATGTATTTTATTCATGTGATATTATGTTTCGTTTTTAATGTTGTTTATTTTGTTGATGTGATGTTTTTCAGATGCTGCCAGTCACGACAAACATAAAAGAGGCATACAGCGTAGGCACGAATGCCGAACAGAACTTCATTCAGAATCTGGCCATGTTCCTCTGTACATTCCTTAAAGAGCACGGCTTCCAGATAGAAAAGAAACCGCACCTATCCGACACACACCTCAAGGTAAGTCTGCAATATTACAACTAATTACATTAATCAAATATAGGCCAGGCATAAAAACCTGACGATTTTTGAAGGATAATAACTAAAGTGTCTTTCGTACAATTAAATCATATAATATATCAAATTGAAGATCAAGTTTTGCAATTTATAGTAAATTACATAGATTACTCACAAAGTTTTTATTTGTAGATTATGTCATCCAAATGATTTCCGTTACTTTTCACACACTCACTTAACCTAATTCTAAAATTTGCCATTGCTCGCTCAATCATCACTTGTGGAATTGCTTCAATTTCTCGTTGAATGACTTCCTTTAGCTCTGTGGATTATTGGCTGCTCAATAACGGTAATTTTGTTTATTCACGAATCCCGAAAATGTTCCTCGTCACTTGAAAGAATAATAACGGTATCCTGGTGGACATTTTTGAGAATGATCTCGCAAGCGGCTTCGCAATGTGTCCAATAATTTGCATCAAGTTGTTACACTATACAGACATCTTACATCTCATACAGATGGAATTTTAGGTCGGAATGAAGAATTCGTCGTACACTTCGATCATAAATGGCTAGCGCAACAGCATGTTTCAGCATATTGCTGAACGTCGTGGAGACCGTGTAACAGCTACTCGGGCGTTTTTGAGGCGTTCTCACGGTTCGTTTTCGTCCTGTTGGTTTCGTTTTTAAAGCGGACAGCGTGTTCATGGAATTCTTTACCCACAACAAGATCGTATTCCTACTGGGAACAGGCGCGTGTTGATTTAAATTATTGAAATGTCGGCGACATAAACGCCGTGTTAAAACAACTGAGTCATTATTTTTAAAATGAGCTTCAATCACAATCGCTTGATGTCCACTTGACCACGACATACTGGCTACTGAAATGGCAAGAATAGACCTGTCGATGTACAAAATTCCCGCCCTTTCAATGAGTGGTTCAAACATAACAATTACTACAAAATCGTCAGATTAATATGCCGGTCCCTGTATTAGAATTTCAGTTTCATCATAGAGAAAAGATAGGATGAGAAGATATCCCATGGTATAGGTAGTTTATGTTCCAAATTTCAAGCCGATTTTTTGTTAACTCAAGCCGACTACTGTCTATTATTACAAGATCTCGATTTTAAACCATAGAGCTATGTGACGCTGGCAGTCTCTCATATTGTGCCGTTCATACAATCTCACCCGGCCAAAACAATAAAAAATCTACAATTATCACAGTAATCGGCTTGAGATAACAGTAAAAGTTGCGACATGAACGCCCTATACCATGTGATGGTATTGTTTCTCTATGGTAATACGCTAATAGACAATCAGAGACATTCAGTACGTATTTAGTTGTCGATCAGTTCCCGAAGCGGCTCCCTGTTATTTGTGTGCTCTATTCAATTCATATTGTGCTAATACAATAATCCAAAGTATTGCGTTTCAATCTTTTCAAACCCTTACAGTCTAGTGCTCGATCAGTATTATCATATATGAAAAAAGATTAAAACAATAACTAAAGTACTTTTGTTTTTATTGACCTTTCAAATTCTTCATTTACACTTTGTTGTACAAACATTTAATTGTAACAAATAGTGTATCGTCAAAAATAAAATCAAAATATAAAACATATATGCCATACAGTAGGACACTACTGTACATTACATCAATCATGTATAGTATGAGTAATTTATTATACTATTGTAAGGTTCCATTATTAAAAAACTCGTCAACACTATAAAATGCCCCTTTTACCAAAAAAGAAAAGACATCTTTTTGAAATATCTGCGATTTCTACCCTTGATTGCAGATGGCAGGTGATTGAAGAGCTTGACTTCCATGTAACTAGGCTTCTTCGCAAAAAGCCTTAACCTATGTGAGACAACACACAAATTACCCTTGCCTCTAGTTGCCTATTGTGTTGGTGAACCTGTGAGTTTGTTGAAAACTTTTCTTCCTTATCATATGTTAGCAAGAGTAATTGATAAATATAGATGCAAGGCACAGTCAGAATACCCTGAGTTACGAAAGCTCCTCTACAAGATAGGTAAGTTACTAAGGTCTTTCAAATAGGTAAGATACTCTGGCGCACCCTGTACTTTTTGTAACGAAAGAAAAGTATCGATATGAGTATCGATATCAGAACAACTCTGCACTACCTAGTACACCTCAATAACAACATCCGCGAGAGCCATTGCCAACATACCGATTGATATACTGCACGAGTGGATACAAATGTCAAAAATCAACTTGGAGGTAGAAGATGTGGAGAATAAATAACTATTTTTCTTGACGTGTCTTTTGGAAACGATTTGTTTGAGTGATGGTATAATGTTTGTGTTTCAGGCTTTGCACTACCTAGTAATGATCTCGGAGGTAGAAGAGGTGGAGATCTTCAAGATCTGCCTGGAGTACTGGAACGACCTGGCCGCCGAACTGTATAGGGAGAGTCCCTTCTCGGCGCAGCACCCCATTCTGCTGCACAACAAGTACAATGCCAACAAGACCACCACAAGGCGATACTTCTACAGTCATGTGCTGCCCAAGGTCAGTGCAATCACACTTTAAACTAGTAGTTCTGTGAACAGTAGACCTCGCGCAGTATTCTCATCCACAAGTACCTTATTGAAACTATAGACCTTATGGAAATACAGCATTAGACTGGCTTCTCCACACATCTGTGTAATCACTTGTCAGCTGATTATGATGAATAATTCTATAGTCTGATTTTCACTCTAATATTGGCGTATGAAGGAGGCTCCTTTTTCCTTTTATATTATCCTTGAAATGCAAAATTTCCAAAAACCTAGTTTATACGTCGACGCACAATTAAAAAAGGAACATACCTGTCAAATTTCATAAAAAACTATTACCGCGTTTCACCGTAAATGAGCAACATATAAACATTTAAACATTTAGAAAAATGCCAAACCGTCGACTTGAATCTTAGACCTCACTTATCTCGGTCAAAAACCAACGTCCCTTCAAACGTCCCTATTCCTTCTCCAGGAGCGTTCACATTAGTCAAGTTTACTTGAACTCGAGTATTGTATAGAGAGAATGTATTTTTCAAACTTGAGTCCACTACACCAATGTAGACGTGAAAATAGTACGTGACTATTGTCAATGTTCACTATTGTTTAGCCTGTGACAAATAATAAATTGAATTGAATTAGACCCTTCTTCAAGTATTGTTGATTTTTTGTAGATGTTGAACATGTTTGGATTCAACTGGAATCTTGAAGGTATAACCCGTACATCACTAAGGGCCGGTCTCCGAGCTCGGGATTTAGCTAAGTTCTAGACTTTGAACAGCTGGAGTCAGAAGATTAGCTTTCCAAAACGGGGCGTAATCGCAGTTTTTATAACAGTAGTCGCAGTTTTTATTTTCTCATTTATATAATTGGAAACGTTTTTCCTTGACGAAGTTAAACATTTTTAATAATTCAAAATAGCTGAAACTTTACACTATTTTCTCTTTATTTTATTTTGTGTCTAATTTTCTAGTTTTTTGAAATTTAATTCAAGCGTGACTTTGACTACGACTACGCCCCGTTTGGGAAAGACAATTTTCTTACTCCAGCTGTTTAAAGTCTAGAACTTAGCTAAATCCCGAGCTCGGAATCCGGTCCCAAATGTGAAGAATGAGAACTGTAGAAACGGTAAATGAGAAAGGTGAGAACAGTTGTTGAAGAAAAAGCTGGAGGAGGGGAAGAAGAAGGAGAAGGAGATAGAGAAAGAAGGTGTATAAGGTGAATTTTCATATATATATCGAACAACTGACGGGGCCTGTACTCTAAATCCGAGCAATTTATCACGTTTTTGGAAAATTCACCCTATTGGAGTTCACAACTTTCGGAAATTGATCGATTATGAAGTAACAGTTGCAAGCTGTTCGACATTTGGTAAAAAAAAGAAGAGGAAGGGAAAAGAGAATGAGAAGGAGAAGCATTATAATGTGAATTTTCATATATATCGAGCAACTGACCGGACCTGTACTGTAAATTCGAGGAATTTATGAAAGTTTCGGAAAGTTCACCCTATACGAGTTCACCAAATTTCAAAACTTTGATGAATTGCTCGAATTTAGAGAACAGATGTCATCCGATTTCCGGATAATTGGTGCTCTACTGTAAATAATGTACTGATTGTTTTTTGTGTTTGCAGGTTCGATACATAATGATCAGCCGCATGGCAAAGCCGGAGGAGGTGCTGGTGGTGGAGAACGACAACGGGGAGGTGGTGAGAGAGTTCATGAAGGACACTGACTCGATCAACCTGTACAAGAACATGCGCGAGACGCTCGTCTATCTGACGCACTTGGACTATGCCGACACCGAGCGAGTCATGACCGAGAAGCTCCAGAACCAGGTCAACGGCACCGAGTGGTCCTGGAAGAACCTCAACACGGTGAGTCACAAAAATGGTGTCACATTAAGACGTCTATGGTTTCTAGGTCATTCAATAAACCATTTCAGTTCATTAGAATTAATGGGTGTCCTATATAGTGAGTGTTAAGATGACTGGACAAAATAAGACACGAATAAAATATTATTTATATATATATAAGTTGATTGAATGACAAGATATACATTGTTGAGTGACTATCGACTTTGACACTTCATTACAAAGAATATATTTATTGGTCCATAAGGCTCAACTCACACTTACGCGACTCAGGTCGAGAAGAGACTCGACTCTAGTCGAGAGCATGTGTTTCCAAATGTTGACACTCAGACCAGTCGATTCTAGTCTCCGCGACGTATTTATTTGTTTATAAATGATGAACTATGAACACACATAATCATAAAATGATTGTTGTAAACTTCGTGGTTTTTCAACTATGAAATTGTTTGTTGTAGTTGAGCTGGGCGATCCACAGAATTTTAAGGTTATATTTCCATTTGTTATGTTCATGATTGTTTGAATGGTGTTTTATCTTGTAATTTTCATGATTCATTGTGTGTGTTGTAGTTGTGCTGGGCGATTGGCAGCATTTCGGGCGCGATGCACGAAGATGACGAGAAGCGGTTCCTGGTGACTGTGATCAAAGACCTGCTGGGGCTGTGTGAACAGAAGAAGGGCAAAGACAACAAGGCCATCATAGCCTCTAACATTATGTACGTCGTCGGCCAGTATCCGCGCTTCCTCAAGGCGCACTGGAAGTTCCTCAAGACAGTTGTCAACAAACTCTTCGAGTTTATGCACGGTCAGTGGCATTCTGCTTGTAATGATTTTAGTACGAAGGTCATTTTTACTTTCCTTGCCCTACTACCATAAGTAAGGAAAGTATTGCTTTCCAAAAAAAATTAAGGTACCCCAATTTCAAGTTTTCTATACGTTTCAAGGTTCTGAGTCCAAAAACATGATTTTTGGGTGTTGGTCTGTGTGTGTGTATGTGTGTATGTCTGTGAACACGATAACCCCATTCCCAATTAACCGATTGACTTGAAATATTAAACTTAGGGTCCTTATACCATGAGAAAGAAATTCAATAAAATTCAATTCAAGATGGCGGATAATTACTAAAAACCCATGTTTTTTACTGTTTTCTCGAAAACTGCTCTAACGATTCTCTTCAAATTTCTACCATGGGTAGCTATTTATAAGCCCTATTAACTGACATGAGTCTCATTTCTGTGAAAATTGCAGGAGCTCCGTAATATTCTTGAGAAAAATGGCGGATAATTACTAAAAAACCATGTTTTTCACGGTTTTCTCGAAAACGGCTCTAACGATTTTCTTCAAATTTATACCATGGGTAGCTATTTATAAGCCCTATCAACTGACATGAGTCTCATTTCTAGAAAAATGGCAGGAGCTCCGTAATATTCTTGAGAAAAATGGCGGATAGTTACTAAAAATACACGTTTTTACGATTTCCCAAAAATGACTTTACTGATTTATTTCAAATTCATACCCTGTATAGTTATTTATCAGCTCTATCAACTGGAATGAGTCTATCTCCAGGGAAACTAATGGAGTCCACCCCATCCTTGAGAAATGGGCTTTGTAAACTGAGTCTTTTGTCCTTCTCGTGCATGAGGTAGGTAGGTAGAGCAGTTTATAAAAAGAACACATAGTCGAGATATTTCATCTGTAGAACAGCTATTTTGACGACTTTTAAAAAAATAATCGAATTTAACAATTTACACAAAGGAAAAAGTACTCTGAAAACAATTATATATATATACATATACAGTAGTCTGATCATAGTTTCAAATATGTTGCCGCCAATCGTCATTATGTTATTCCCCTTAATTAGTCTCGTTTAAGAATGAGGCTCACAGTTCAATGAGCAAGGAAAGTTGTGTGAGTGTTGTACCACACCAGATTTTTTCATCAGACACAGAAAAGCGGTAGGGGTGATTTTCAGAGAGCTGAACAGCCTATCATCCCCTTCAAACGCCCTGTAATCGGTGCGGCCAGATCGCCAATTGCTGTCAAGTTAGGCTCAACTCACACTTATGCGACTCAGGTCGTGAAGAGACTCGACTCTAGTCGAGAGCATGTGTTTCCAAATGGTGACACTCAGACCAGTCGATTCTAGTCTCCGCGACGTCACCATTTGAAAACACATGCAGAGTCGAGTCTCTTCTCGACCTGAGTCGCGTAAGTGTGAGTTGAGCCTGAGATCCAGACACATGGCAGCCTCACTTGAGGAGTCTACCGCCAAGTAAATAAATTCATTCATTCAAATGTTAGTTGCATTGCGTTACTCGTTTTTGCAAGCATAATGCAATAGTTTAGCATAAATCTAACGAAGAATGATTCATATGAAGCTTATGCAAGAAACGTTATGAGTGATGATTTTGTGCGTGAATGATGACGAGAAATTAAAGACGTCCGACTTCCGGAATCGACGTGATCCATGATAACCCGGCCTCACAATGCTGGCGCAACCAAGCGGCTTTCCTACTAAATCAAATGGATAATTTCGATCACCTACCATACAGGTGTTTTCAGACGAGTCGGCAGGGCAGGAAGAAGCTCTCCGATTGGCTGATTAGGTTGTCATTCGAAGATCAGCTGATGATCAGCCAATCGGAGAGCTTCCTGCCCTGCCGACTCGTCTGAAAAAAGCCTCATGTGGCTTGGCCCTTTGTACTTGCACTGTAGCTTTGTAGCCTATTTGTTGGTAAATAAAAATACGTTGGTCTATTTTCAATTTTGGTGTTTGGAATCAGTTGTTAATCAACGAATCGGTGAGCTTCCTGGCTTGTGGACTAGACTAGACTGTAAATGCCTTAAAACGCTTCGTGTGGCTTGGCCCGTATACTCTGATGATTGATGGACTAGCCTACTTTATAGCTCAATACATGTTTTATGATTTAATTTGTACTTTGACGATACACTGTTTGATTTATTTATTCATAGACAATAGATACAATTCAGGTGTAAACAACAGGCATTCACCCAAAACTGCTTTCAACCTCAATTTTAAATAAACAGTCCAGAGGTTATGTAGAGTTAATGATTTGATTTAAACACAATTTCAACTCCAAAATCTTGATGCAACTAACTTGCACGATAATGTGTAAATAAAGAATTTGATTTGATTGTCAAGTTTTGCCGGTATCTATAGTGACGTCTACGTTATAATGGCAGTGTTTGACTAGCAATGGTATTGCTATCCTTGTCTATCATTCAACAAAGCGGATTGGGCTATCTCTTTCTCGCTTTGCTTTGTTGTCAGATCGTCTTTCAACAATGTAGAATTGATAAGTAATCAACAAAATATTTAATCTTGATTATGTAAATTCATGATGAAATAATTGAAAAATATAATTTCTTGCTTAATAAAATATAATTGTTTATTTTAAACGAGAATGAACAGTAGTTAATATTACATCAATAAACATGTATCAGCTACCGTCTATACCGTCGAACGGCAACGTTTTTCTCCTATCTGTCTTCACTGCCATTATATCGTGGACCTCACTATAGTTTTCGTGGAAGTGTCTCAGATGTGCGAGCTTTCAGATTGTCTAGTGTTTGATTGTTTGTTTGTTTGTGCAGAGACACACGACGGTGTGCAGGACATGGCTTGTGACACATTCATAAAGATAGCGATCAAGTGCAAGCGTCACTTTGTGATGGTGCAGACGGGGGAGGTGGTGCCCTTCATCGACGAAATACTCGGCACCATCAACACCATCATATGCGATCTGCACTCGCAACAGGTACGTCCAGCCCAACCTGACCTCATCTCTCTTTCCTCTGCATCTTCATCACAAATAGACAACTTTCCCACCTTCCTGCATGGCTCCACATAGTACAGGGTGGGGCAGAGCCGATTAACTAGTTTGGAAGGATTATAAGTAATGAACCGTTCAACTTAGAAAATAAATCTTCAATGGGTTCAATTCAGTTTGAAATTTTAAAAAAGGTACAGTATGAAAGACTACCAGCGTCAGATAGCTCAACGAAAAACAACTATACTAGGACTATCGGCTTGAGTTAACAATGTAATTTGCAACATAAACGCCCTATGCCATGGGATATCTCCTTATGCTATCTTTTCTTCATGTTTCAGATTTTCGGTTATATAAACTATGGAATAGGACAGGGTGGGGCAGAGCCGCCCCAACTCGATTGACGAGTTTGGAAGGGTTATAAGTAATGAACCGTTTAAGTAATGAACGTCAACTTAGAAAAAAATTCTTCAATGGGTTCAATTCAGTTTGAAATGTAGTTTTTACTGTCAATTTTTGAAAATTATATCAGTTGAATGGCGGCCATCAGCAGCAATACACTGATGTAGAGTATTTTTAAAGTTTTAAAACGAATTTTGGCACACTGCGATTGGTAAGGCCTGGTCCTTTAGTTCTTCCAAGGTGCGTGGGAAAAATATCGCATATACTTAAATCGGGTGAGCGTGCCGGCCATCTCAAATCCACCCTTAGGGCCGTTTGCACAGTATAAATTGCTAAACTCGATTAAGTTAATCGAGTTTAAGTTAATCTGAAAGTTTAAACTTGAATCGGTTTTCTCAGTGCATTTACTAATCCAGTTTAGTTAAACTAGTTTAGCGTTAAGTTGGTAATAGAATGTCATCGTTTATAATATCATAAGGCTGATTTTTACAGGAAATTTGTTATTTGTTTACAAACCATCAGTAAATTGAGGTTATGTAGCTACTATTTCCTTGTTCAAAATCCACAGAGCTGTAAGCTGTATGGTAATAAAAGTGAAAAGCAATCAAGGGTACTTGAGTATTAAACGGAGGCCGTTTAACGACACGCTTTTTACGACACGAATGTACATTGCACTGCCAGAATGGATATTCCTTACCGAAATACAACTTCATTTCGTGGTCGTTAACACACAATTTCACTGAAGGCAAAAGATGCCATTCTTGAAAGAAACTTACACTATCCTCTTCATTTCGAGGTAAATCCCACAACAAAATCACGTCACTCATTATTGAAACACGTATAGCAGGAGGGGATTTTGCGAGTAGACACATGACCCATCTGATAACGCTCGACTCACAACAATACTAGAATAGTTCTACTACAACATCTATAACAATTTAACCTTCTATAAGTGCCGCGGCGCGTTTCGTAATAGTGGCCTCCGTTTAATACTCAAGTACCCAATCAAGAAATTATTCAAAAAATGGTATATTACTATTAGATACAAACTTATATTTAGTTGGCACCAGAAAATATATTTTAGAATGTAAGATAAAAAGTTATTTTCTTACGCTTAAATCTACTATGATCTTCCTCGTTTATTAGAAATCTCTTGAAAGCAAAATATTTCAGTTATGTGTTATTAAAAACATGTTTTCTGATCAAAGACCACTGATAAAATTGTCTTATTTTCTATCAAGTGGTTTATTTAATCAAATACTAAATTGACACTTGCTTTACTCAAGCAAAACCCTTGAAAAATTCTCTATCATCCCAGAAATTTAAATGATTCGTTTTTGCCCAATTTTTCTCAGTTCCAAAATTTCTTTGCAGTCATCTCTATGAATCGCATTAAAAACTTCTATCAATTCCTGTCAATTCTATCAATAATGATTCACTATAACCTAAATAATTATTATCGTCTACAGAAACATTAAAAACAACCGTCGAAAAATAATTTACTATCAGCTGTTTCCCCATGAAATCTTTACAGATGTCAAGTTAATCCAAATTATTTGGTTTAAACCACGGTAGATAGAAGAAGACGGTAGGTGTCACGCGCATGTTTGCGCTAAATTTCCGGTGTAGCTGACGTCATTTTTTATATCCAATCATCTGTTTTTAACAAATAAGTTTCATAGATTGTCAATAGGTGTTAAAAACCTCGGTTGGTGGCGATGACGCAATCTAGCTGGCTGGCCACTGCGCACACATCTCATGACCCCTACCGTTTCATCTAAATACCGTGGTTTAAACCTCCTGCTTTGGAGGTTTAAACTTTCCCAGAGTTTAAACTCAATACAGAGTTTAAACTGATGCTGTGCAAACGGAGTTTTAGTTTAAACTAAAAAAAATCCAGATTTGGTTTAAGCTTTAGCTTAAACTTACACTGTGCAAACGGCCCTTAGTGAGATAAGCCGCCCTGGGAATATTTGTCTCAACAAATTCATTGAAATGCGCCCTGTGTGGGCTGTAGCTTCATCCTGCTAAAACCATATTTCTTCCAAGTAATGTTCCTCAGCAAGTTCTTCCAATTTGGGGTGCAGAAACGCTCTTAAGTAACATTGTCATCACATTGTGGGAGGTGACATTGACGGTGTTGTTGCCATTCTCAAACAACTATCACCAGCATGATCAACCGATTCAAGCATATGCGATCTTTTTCTATGGGTTTACTCCAAAAGTAAAGTTTTCGAAAATCGCCCACACACCTTGGAAGAACTAAAGGAGCGAATCAGAGAAGAGATCCAGGCCTTACCAATCGCAATGTGCCAGAATGTGGTTTAAAACTTTGAAAATGCGCTGCATCAGTGTATTGCTGCTGATAGCCGCCATTCAACTGATATAATTTTCAAAAATTACCAATAAAAACTGCCTTTCAACTGAATTAAACCCATTTAATCTGTTTTTTTTTCTAATTTGGACGATTCATTACTTATAACCCTTCCAAACTTGTCAATCGAGTTGGGGCGGCTCTGCCCCACTCTGTACTCTGTACTGTTTTGTAGTTTATATAACTATGGAAAAGCTCTTGGTAAGCTGAAACATTAAGAAAAATCGGCTTGAAATTTGGAACATAACTACTTGGCATACATAACTACCATACGATGGGATGTCTTCTTATGTTATCTTTTCTCTATGGTCTTTAGTTATTTCTGGAGTATTCGTTTTCCAATACATTTTCAGATTAAATGTTGTTATAGTATCTTAGGTCATGATGACGGGAAGGGGCCTTTTGCAGGCGAGAATGGTGTTTCTAGTCGAGGCGTTGGCCGAGACTAGAATTTCATTTGAGCACTGCAAAAGACATTCACATCCAAGTAACGTACATTTTTCTTGTCATAATAATCTAAAGAAGAATAATTGAGAAATAGAAAACATTACCTACTTGTGCTGAAGTTACTACATGCATTCTATAAACATAACCTAGTTTACAAACTCCGAATCAGGAATTTTGTGGAAGTTGACAAAACTTCCTTCCACCTGGAGCGCTGAAGGTGGTTTTTTGTAGCAGTTTTGCTGTTCCTATTTAGGAACTAGGAAACATAATCGGCTGTAAAGAAAACATTTGGTTTCATTACAGTAGAGTATGCTGTAATGAGAATTATATGTTTATTTGTTCTGCAAACAGTTGTTTACCGGCTTGATTTCATGCATGGAAAACAGCTGAGATTGAATGACTATGACAAAATAGTTATTTGTGCAACTAGTTCGCAAATTGACAGTTTGCTGCACCGAAAGAAACGTTTACGCCCGAACCGTAGGCGAGGTTTTCTCGATTTTGCTGCACTGGTGCTCCATATAACCTACTAACTATTTTGCATTGCCATGTTGCAAATATGGAGTGCAGAAATATTTATTTGTATATCTAGAGTGAAAAGTACGACTTTTTCTCCCTGTGGGAAAAAGTTTGAAGCCCGAGGCGAAGCCGAGGGCAACAATTTTCCTGAGGGAGAAAAAGTTTTTTCGCTCGTGATGTACACAACATTTTTCCTAATCTACATTTTTTTATAGAAACTGCAAATTAAATCATTCTAATAACTTACGTATTGGTGACAATGTTTCCTAACAATATAACCTAAAATCTAAAACCTAAAACCCGGTTGTCTGATTGGCACTGCCGATTGCGCTATCTATCGGCCAAAGTTGTAACAATTATATCAGCTGGGCAGGCTACCAAAAATGGTTGACTCCAGATCAAGAATATAATATCATACAAACATATATTTCACGAGTTGATCAAATTTCTGGTTGTGGTATTGAATTCAGTTGACTCAATGACAGACACCTCTATTACGCTTTCTCATCTGAGCTTAACCTTCTAACCTATTACCATGTAAGTTTTTAAAATAGAGATGCTTCCCATGTTATTCAAATGGAGTCACTTTTCCTCCCTAGGGAGTTTTTCTGTTTTTTACTACCGAGAGCGAAAAAGTGACACTTTAGTATTATGTTTCAGGGAGTAAAGTAACTACTTTAGACAGTAGGTGGAGGAAAAAATTTTTCCCGCACTAGAGCGGAAAAGTGATTCTTTGCGTTCTGTAATCAGTGCAGCATTGGCCACTTTTCAAGGTAACTGAAGGAAAAATATATTGTGTTAGTTTTCTAATACACTTTTAGATGAAATGTTGATTGTGTTGGTCTGTTGTAGGTTCATACGTTCTACGAGGCGGTGGGTCACATGATCAGTGCTCAGGTAGATCAAGTGCAACAAGAAGTGCTCATAGAAAAGTACATGCGACTTCCAAATCAAATTTGGGATGAAATTATCAACCATGCAGCCAAAGTAAGTGAACAGAGATGCAACTTTTTTATAAAATTGCCTTCAATTAGTTGAAGTTTATTGTTATGCTTTATAATAAAACGTAAATTCTTATGGCTTTTTGTTAGTGGGGAGTCCCTTACGGGAAGGTTCCACCTGACCTGAATATATCATTTGAGACTTCGACTGTCCATACTTCACAAACAGTTCAACGTGTTTATCCGATAACACTGGAGTTACCTGGATAAAAACTTTTGTTAGTAACTGGGTTTGAATGCTGGACCTCTATTATCAGCTGTGCTAATAGTGAAGTTGTGTTTCTTTTCTGGCTCAAAATTTTGTAAAATTACTCAAAAATTTCCAATTTATAGAGATTTGAGTGAAATATCTTTGTTAATTTGTTTTAAAATTTTTAGTTTAGTCAGTTTTGAAGTGTAAATTGAACTTTATTAAGTGAAAAGTGAAATCTAACCTCCTTTTTTGAGACTTTTATTCGTAAAAATTTGGAAGAAGACAGTTTTGGGCTATGCCTGTTGTCTTCTCCCAATCATATTTTAAATATGATTTGTGATTGTGAATAAAATAAATAAATTCTATGCTTTATAAATACTAATAGTTTAATGACAATAATCTTGATAAAAGAAGGTCTTCAATTTTTACGCCACTGCAATTGCAATAGTTTTCTTTAAATTTTAGTTTTAGCAATGTGACAACAGAGGCAGTATATTGTGAATTTATAGAAAATTGTTATTTTTCTAAATATTGCTAATGTTGATTTGTAACCAGTGATTTTGCTTTGGTTTCAGAATGTAGATTATTTGAAAGATCCGGAAGGTGTAAAACAGCTGGCGGGTATTTTGAAAACGAACGTGAGAGCTTGTAAAGCGTTGGGGCATCCTTTTGTGGCTCAAGTAAGTTCACTCATTCAGATAACCTTAATTATTTATTTATACATTTCAGATGAAAACAACAAGCATCCTCCCAAAGCTGATTCAAACTTTAATTGTTAAGGTCGATTAGAATGAAGATTGTCAGTCATGTGTCATGTGTCTACTCATCTATCAAACACTAATGTGTTCTGCAATCACATTAGAGAACATTTGCGCAATATATTAGTCTTTGAAAAAAATAAGAATAAAATACTTATCAAAACAATATTATCTTTATGCATGGTAAAATTCATGAATGGAGCATGATAATATATACAAAAGACTATAAATGGAAATAAATTGGAAGTTGCATTGTTCAAATGCTAATTAATTAGTAATTATTATTAAACGAAATTCCAATCAAATGCTGTAAATCAACCCGTAGACTTCTGCTACTGCAAATATTGACAACCGGGTAAACAGCTATAGTGAGGTCCACGTTATAATGGCAGTGTAGGAAGATAGGAAAAAAGAGTTGCCAGATGTCAGCCTTGCCAACCAAACAGCTGATACTGGTATGTCTGATGAATTTAACTGTTCATTATTGTTGAAAATATTCAATCATATTTTATTTGTCAAGAAAAAATATTTTTTAAAGATGTAGTAATAAATTTTCATGATTGAGATAAAATATTTTGTCAATTAGTTGAATTTCTACATTGTTGATAAACGATGTGGCAACATCGCAATGCCTGAAAGAGATAGCGCCTTCTGCTTTGTTGAACGATAGACAAGGATAGCAACACCATTGCAAATCACACACTGCCATTATAACGTGGACCCTACTATAGATGGAAATTCGATGAGCGCTACTATACAAAAATTATTTGTCAGCCCGGGAATAACCTTATTTGTCATTCCCGACAAATAATTTTTGTATAGTAGTGCTCATCGAAATTCCATGTAGCTGTTTACCCTGTTGTCAATATTTGCAGTAGCAGAAGTCTTCGGGATGAATTACAGCATTTAATTGGAATTTCGTTTAATAATAATTATAAACAAAAGAAATTTCTCAATTCAAAGATTCTTCTGACATAATTGAGTGTAATTATTCCAATTTTAATTATAGAAAATAGTCCAAATTTGTTGTGTTTGATTTTAAAATATCACAAGGATACTAGTTATTTTCTATAATTAAACATTCAAGTAATAACCCCATTTAAATACTCAATTATTGCAATTTGATTCAGTTTTCAATTCATCTAAACTCTACTTTTCCTGTTTGTATATTTTTGGACTGAAACTTACCCCAACCTAACTAACCCAACCCTAACCAAGTGAAAGACAATGTCTTCTTTTGAATATATTTGTACTAAAATTTGTAAAGGACCAGTTGAAGGGTCAAGCCACATGAAGCGTTTTTGTAATTGTGTCGGATGAGTTGGCAGGACAGGAAGATCTCCGATTGGCTGATTATGAACACTTTTGGCGATTATCAGCTGATTCCCGAACGCCAACCTAATCAGCTGATAATCAGCCAATCGGAGAGCTTCCTGTTTTGCCGACCTGTAAGCCGCTATTGCAAAAACGCCTGAAAAAACGTTTCATGTAGTTTGGCTGTTAGGCTACGTCTGTTGTTCATTTTTCAATTATTATCCATGTGGTTTGTATAAGTTTATTGATTAAATGTGATTATTGATTTCAGCTGGGACGTATCTACCTGGACATGTTGAATGTGTACAAAGTCATGGGTTCAAACCTGATCTCGGCGATAGCACTGAACGGCGAGGTGGTCACCAAGCAGCCGCTCATCAAGAGCATGCGCGTCGTCAAGAAAGAAACACTCAAACTCATCTCCGACTGGATCAGTCTCTCCACTGACCATCAAATGGTAGGCGCACCAGTCAGTCATTCATCACAACATTATTAGTAAAAAAAAGTAAATTCGTATGGCTTTTGTTGGTGGGGAGTCCCTTGCTGGAAGGTCCCACCACCTGAATATATAATTAAAGCCGTCAATGGGCATTACGACTGTCATACTTCAACATTATTAATAATTATTCATAATGAAATCAGTAGGACCGACCATCAAATGTTTACAATATTCTCCAACACAAATAAGTTGAATTCGCATACAATAGTGGCAGTGAATAGTGAAAATACAATTCCCACGAGGTCAAACCAAGTATCTTTATGCCAGTGTGAAAGCGCCCGTAACAAACCATTGGTTTCATCTTCAATTGGAGTCTAACTTCATTTATAACGGATTACGAACCAAGTATCGTTATACCAGTGTGAAAGCGCCCGTAACATCTCTGGTTTGATTTTGAATTAGAGTTTTATCTGTGTGAGGAGTGGTTGGGTAAGATAGCATTGGTGTTGTAGGTTGATTTCATATATTTCAATTTAAGTTGCGTCTTTGTGTAAGCGTCCATAACAAAACATTGGTTTCATATTTAAATTCTAGTTGCGTCTGTGTGAAATCATCTGTAACAAACCATTGGTTTCATTTTGAATTAGAGTTTTATCTGTGTGAGGAGTGGTTGGGTAAAATAGCATTGGTGTTGTAGGTTGCTTTCATATATTTCAATTTAAGTTGGGCCTGTGTGAAAGCGTCCGTAATGTATCGTATATGGTAATAGCATTGTTTGTTTTCATATTTCAATTTTAGTTCAGTCTGTGTGAAACGTCCGTTACAAACCATTAGTTTCATATTTGAATTGGAGTTTCATCTGTGTGATTGGTTGGTTAAGATAGCATTGGTGTTGTAGGTTGCTTTCATATATTTCAATTTAACACGAGTCTGTATGAAGGCTACCATAATGTAGCATTGTTTTCATATTTAAATTTCATTAGTCTTTGTGAAGGCTCCCGTAACAAACCATTGGTTTCATTTGAATAAGGCTCAACTCACACTACCTCGACTCGAATCGTACGCCTCCAGTCTCTCGACCTTACGACTTTTCGTTCCTTGTCACTACTTGTCAGTTCCATGTCAGTTCCATGCTACTCTATTTTCTAACCATACTTTATTTAAAATATAAGATCTAATTTGTCACTAATTTGCATGTAACAAATTTTATAATAATTATTGTCTTATCTAAAATAATAAAACATAACTTTCATCAAAATGCATGGTACTTCGCAACTCAAGTCGAGGCTCGACCAACATGTCGAGTCGACGCTCGACTTAGTCTCAGAGTCGTGTGGTCGCGGAGACAGAATCGACTGGTCTGAGTGTCACCATTTGAAAACACATGCTGCGTCGAGAAGAGACCAGAGTCACAGTCTCTTCTCGACTTGAGTCGCGTAAGTGTGAGTTGAGCCTTAGAATTGTTTCTGTATGAACGGTTGGGTAAGATAGCATTTTATTCGAGTCTGTGTGAAAGCGTCCATAACAAACTATTGGTTTCATATTTCAATTTTAGTTGCGTCTGTGTGAAAGCGTCCATAACAAACCATTAGTTTCATATTTGAATTTGCGTTGTTTCTGTGTGAACGGTTGGGTAAGATAGCATTGGTGTTTTAGGTGCTGGAGAACTTCATTCCGCCGCTGCTGAACGCAGTGCTGATGGACTACAACCGGTGTTCTGTAGCATCCGCCCGCGAGCCCGAGGTCCTCTCCGCAATGGCAACTATTGTCAACAAGCTGGAAGATCATATCACCAGTCAGGTATGCTATACTTTACTTTACTTTACTATACTATACTATACTATACTATACTATACTATACTATACTATACTATACTATACTATAGTGAGGTCCACGTTATAATGGCAGTGAGGAAAGATAGGAGAAAAACGTTGCCAAGTCTCTCCATTTTGCCACTGAGTGTACACAGCTGTTTCTCAATCCCATTGAATTTTATCTAATAATAATTATCATTTCCTTAATAAAATAATCAATTTAATGTCAAATTAATCAAGAAAATATATTTTTTCATAATTTGATTCAAAAATTTGCTTCCATAACTGAGATCAGATTTTTATTTTTATACAAACCTGAAATGGCGGTTAATTTGATAAGCTGTGATCTGAATTTCAAAACAACAGAAATCAAGTTATTTCTTAGGTATTTTTTTTTATTTCAAAAATCTTAAAAAAAATTATAGAAAAATAGAAATCCTTTTTAAAATGAGTAATTTCATTGGAAATAATTCTGAAATAACCTTTCAATTATTAATTATACCGGTACGAGTAGGTCTAATCTAAACGTGTAGGCTAACCGAAGCGTGGATTGAGCCTAGGATGATTAGTTATCAACTTTTAAAATGTCATTTCAGGTATTTTGATTTGTGTTTCTTATACGTTAATGTCTATAATTATTTCATTGTTTCAAAAATACATTTTTAATCAATCATACGACTTGTGTACCAAAGTATTTTGATAGAATGAAGAAAAAAATGGCGGCTGAGAATTTGTTAGTCTACTTTTGTACAGTCACTGTCAAAATTAAAAATAAAATATTCTGGCCAACTGACAACATTGCATAGCTAGAGAGAGATAGCGCTATCTGTTCTGTTGTGTGATAGAAATGGACAGCAATTGTACAATTGTACACTGCCATTATAACGTGGACGTCACTATAATACTATACTAATCACCAACAAATGTGCTAGTATTCACATTTCAAGACAAAGGTTTTTGTAACAGTGGAGGTGGAATAGGGCCCGTCCACACAGAGAGTGATCTCTAATTAGAATTCAAATTCATTAGGAGGATGTAGATATAAACTTGAATTATTCGTTAGATTTATGCTAAAATCTTGCTTTTTGCTTGCAAAAACTAATAACTACGCAACTAACACTTGGTGGGAGACTCAAGCTAGGTGGTCATGTTTCTGGGTCTATAACTTGACAACAATTGACGATCTGGCCGCACCGATCACAGGGCATTTGGTGGGATGACAAGCTATTGTGAAAATCAACCTTCTACCGCGTGTCTATGTTTTATGATAGGTGATCACCCGTACAGACCACCCGCCAAAGTTATCCCAGTTTACATCACTTTGCTATCACCTGGTTCTCTCAGTGTTTAAGCAGTCAGGGTGTTATATAGTTGAATTTGAATTCATTACTCATTGCGTGTACAACAATAAAATTGTTTGGCAATCGTCACATATTACAAAACAAAAAAAAAATCTCAATAAAAAGTCATTCATGTCATAATAGTTATTTGTATATCTAGAGTGAAAAGTGCTGTTTTTTAAAGTTTACAATTTTCCTGAGGGAGAAAAAACATTTTTCACTCGTGATATACACAACATTTATCCTCCACCTACATTTTTATAAAAACTGCAAATAAAATAATTTTTTAAAACTTACGTGACCAAACAATGTGTTACAACATAATCTAAAAAGTAAACAGAAACAGCTCGCTTGTAATCACAGTTCTCCGCCGACAGCGCTATCTGTCGGCAAAAGTTGTAACAACAATGGCCGCCACAACTACAGCTATGATGAAGTTCCCGTTTCAAATTTGATTAGTTAATAATGAATATTCGTTGGCTGGTATTTTGAATAGCATGGAATATAAAAAAAATTTATACATTTTTTTAGTATAGTGATATGAAGTTTGTAATAATTTTAGCATACAAACATATATTTCATATGTTGATATAATCTGGTTGAGGTATTGAATTTAGTTGGCTCAATGACTGACTACTCTATATGCTTCCTCATCTGAGCTTAGACCTTCTTACCTATTACAATGTAAGTTTCTAGAATAGAGATGCTTCCCATGTCATTTAAATTGAGTCACTTTTCCTCCCTAGGAAGTTCTTCTGTTTTTTACTACCGAGAGCGAAAAAGTGACATTTTAGTATTATGTTTCAGGGAGTAAAGTAAGTACTTTAGACAGTAGGTGGAGGAAAAAACATTTATCAGCCAGCCAGTCCTTTAATTTTTTCTTGAACTGTACTCTATTGTCAATGTCCTTACGATGGTGCGGCAGGGAGTTGATCATTTTTTGGCTCTTATGAATTGGATTCTTCTTGTAGAACGATGTCCTATGTTGTTGTATTCGATAGGTGTTCCTTGAGCGCGTGTAATAATTATGTAGGTCAGCACCTCTTGTCCACGTCGATGCATGCTTGAGACCAAATGCTACAGACTCCAGAATATACAGGCAAGGTGGTGTGAGCGTCCCTGTTGCTCGGAATAGTTCTCTACATGGAGTTCCAGGTGGTTTTTTGAGCATTTCTCTAATTACTGTTCTTTGTGCTCTAAATAATCTGATACGATCCGGTGACGTGCCCCAGAACAGTAATCCGTAGGTAAGAGGAAGCTGAAAGTATCCATAGTATGCGAAGAAGACTATCTGCTGATGCATTGTTCTTGCTAGTGTAGAAGCTAGTTGAAAATTGATTATACAAGTGTCGTTATTCAACGATTGTATGAATTTGTTTTGTTTAATGCCAGGTGCCGAAAATCTTCGACGCGGTGTTCGAGTGCACCCTGGAGATGATCAACAAGAACTTTGAGGAGTTTCCGGAGCATCGCACCAACTTCTACCTGCTGCTGCAGGCCGTCAACAACCACTGCTTCCCGGCCTTCCTCAGCATTCCGCCAGCACAATTCAAGCTGGTGCTCGACTCCATCATATGGGCGTTCAAGCACACCATGCGCAATGTCGCTGATACCGGCCTTAATGTGAGTTACAATAGTAATTTACGTCACAAGTTAAGAATAATCGTTGTGGTTAAGTGATGGAGTGTCAAGACATTAACACTTTTGAGTGCTAAAACCATTGAGTGTTAAGCCATTAACACTTTTGAATGTGAGCATTCCACATTGAATAGCATCAATACCACAGAATACATACAGAATGGAAACTATCAATCAAACGCCTATCCAACCAATGCTTTTTACATGTCGCGAATACTAGACACGTCAAGTGACTGCGCCATCTTATTAGAAATTAAAATCCTGGTCTTCTGATTGGCTCGCGGCAGTGAACGAGACCGATTAATCCGGATCAGTAAAGTGATCCGAACCTCCCATCTACTATTACAGGCCTACTATTACAATGCTGAACATACTTACAAGATGGCGGATTTTTGTGACAGGATACTAGCCGAGTTTCCATTATTTATCATATTTTGTGTCAATGCTTCTCTTCAACCAATGCTTACAGTTGAAGAAGTGGATCTGATGATTGATTGGAGGCTCCAATGTGTGTGAGCCTTTTTGCTATATCACTGCATTTTTAATGTGGATTTTCATGAAACAGATCTTGGTCAGTTTTTTTTACAAATACTCTAGAGCTGTTTATACAAACCGGTAAAAATATTGTTTATTTTGCAGTAAGTTAGTACTATCGTGGAGAAAAGATAGCATAAGAAGATATTGCATGGTATAGGTCGTTTATGTTACAAATTTCACTGTCAACTCAAGCTGATTTCTGTCGACTACTGTTTTGTTGGGGTGAGAGTGTAAGAACGGCACAGTATGAGAGACTAGTTTTTCAAAATCGCCCATTCAGCTCAAACTTTGAGAAAACTCGAATTAAAGGAAAATTGATCAATGCAAACCCTACTTAACCGACAAGAAGCAAACAAAATCATTAGCAAATATATTCTTGTGATCGTGATTCACGACCTATAATTACTACAACTTTGTTGATTCTACAGTTTGTATAAGCATGTGCTATCAGTAATACAAGTATCCCAATATAATAAACTTATGTTTGTAAAATATAATATACTAATGTGTGTTTGTTTTTCAATTGATAGATTTTGTACCAACTGCTGTTGAACGTGAAGCAACACGAGCAGGCGGCCAGGAGTTTCTACTGCACCTACTTCACAGACATACTGCAGCATGTATTCTCTGTGCTCACTGACACCTCACACACTGCCGGTAAGCACTTACACCCTAAATCAATTTCAGACCATCCTCATCCTCATAATGATGAATGAGATAGTACTCTTTCTTGCCTCTCCTGTACAACTCTCAAGGGCCAGATCATATTAAGCGTTTTTTCAGGCACCAACCTAATCAGCTATTCGTAGAGCCGCAGAATACACAGAATGGAAAGTCGGCTAGTATCCTGACACCAAAATCCGCCATCTTGAAAGAAAGTTCAGCTTTGAAACAGTAGCGGTAATTTTAATTTCTAACAAGATGGCGCAGTCACGTGACGTGGTATTGGTGCATTCAAGTCTTGGCGTCATGTAATTTGTTGGATTGATACTTTCCATTCTGTATGTATTCTGTGGTAGAACTTCCTGTCTTGCCGAGTCTAAAAATGCAGTCTGAAAACGCTCAATTTGATCTGGCATTGATAGAGATGGATGGCTGGTTTACACTTGCTAGCAGACTACCCAGACTATTCTATGCCTTGTCACTGCCTCCTATAGGGGATACCGTAGCTGATACCAGTATATCTGATTGAATATTAACTGTCCATACTAATCGAAAATGATAAATTACATTTTATTTGCCAAGAAAAAATATTTTTTATGATTTAATAATAAGTTTTCATAAGAGAATAAGATTACCATTAAGAATACTATTTACGGTTAGAGATGAATTTATGAAATTTTGAGGAAACATTCTTCATGGTATTGTTGATGAAATGAAGATTTTTGAAAAAGTTATTCCCTTCTTGGAAAAAATGAGCATTTACTTATCAGGTCATTCCTGTGCCTTGTGCTATAATATTCTACAGTAAGATATACTTGAACCGACAGCATTCTCTAATAACATCAGTGATCTATGTCAGTTATCAGTTTATCTATCAATAATAAATTCAATGCTTTGAATTGATTATTAAAATTCCAACGGTACAACACCAATTTTACAATAAAAATAATAGTAGAAAAACAGATACAAACAAAAAAGTATAAAATATACAATATTTGAACAGTTTTTAGTGAATCTCTAATGGTCAATATTTTTTATCTCTATTAAACTTACACCTTGTTTTTTGAAAGCTCTCGGTTCGGCACTTTGTCAATGTTTTTTCGAATATTCTAGAGTTGGAACTAATTAATTTACATTAACCAACGCACAAATCAAATACATGATTGGAAATGGACCAACAGGCCTAGCACAAAACTGTTCCCTTTCCGAATTTTGATAGTAGTAAGCCAATGTCTAAAAGGTAGGTTATGTTGCTTCACTTTGAATCAAATTCTGAGTCCAGAAACATACAAACCAAAATTTAGAATTTAATCAGATTGAAAACCGAAAAGAATAAAAATATTGCACCAAACTGTAAAGTTTTCAAAACTTGAAAACATTGAATTATTTAGAAATTTAGAAACCAAAAAACAAAACTAAACTCACTCCAAAAATCAAATCTAATGTGTGTGTTATGTTAGGTTTGTACATGCACTACACAATTCAATCAAATAATTACTTATTTATCGATACAATGATAAAAATGATCTGTAATAATCGATATAATAATCTGAAAGAGGAGAACTAAACTTGGATTAATTCTGGCCTTGTTTAAAACTAACGTGTTGTTTGTGTTTGTTGCGACAGGCCTGAACATGCACTGCACCATCCTGGCGTACATGTTCCGACTGGTCGAGTGCAGTATGCTGGGAGTGCCCACAGGCCAGGGCACGCCCGCCGAGAATGTGCAGTTTGTGCAGGAGTTTGTCGCCAACCTACTAAAGAACGCCTTCCCCCACCTCACCGACAACCAGATCAAGATCACCGTGCAGGGCATGTTCAACCTCAACCAGGACATTCCCGCCTTCAAGGAGCATATGCGCGACTTCCTCGTACAGATCAGGGTAAGTCGCCTGTCGTAAATTGCTTCAAATCATTGTTAAACTGCTGTACTCTACTAGAAGTGTATCTCATTATGGGTTTGTTCACACTGAGAGTACTGGTTTATTGTTTATTGTTTTTGAAGGGACGGATTCAAGGATCCAAAGGTTCAAAGAACCTCACACGTTAACCGAAGCTATTGTGTTCCCAAGTAGTATGTTAGTTAGGCAAACCAATACATGTGTCCTTTACAAGAACCAGGAGTTTTTCCTCATACTAACATCCCATTCATCACCTGTTTGCTTGTCGCAATCCAGTGTGATATGCTTGGCAGTCTCTTCAGACTAATTAGTCCTCGTGACCTACATGAGTTCCACTCCTGGCCTTCTTTCTAGGTCCTTCCGCTGAGGAAGGGGTGGTCAAGTTGCCTGTAGGGCGCCCGGCCACCCTTGACTCTGCCTCTTGACCCACATTTGTGCCTGGAGTTTCACCCATCTCTGGTCTCTTGGGTTTACCTTTTTGGCGCTCCGAAACTCTGCAGGGTCAAAAGCCTCACCTCTCCCAAGAAGTTTTGCCTGAATGGCCGCCCTTCTTTGAGCAGTGGTGAGTTTTGGCCTCTCCACCCACAAACTCGTGACCCACGTGAGTTCCACTCCTGGCTTTTTTGTAGGTCCCGCTTCAAGGAGAGGTCTCCAAATTGCCTCTAGGGCACCTGGTCACCCTCGACTCAGCCTCTTGACCTACATTTGTGCCTGGAGTGTCACCCATCTCTGGTCTCTTGGGTTTTTCTTTTTGCCCCTCCGATACTACCCTGATGGGGCAGATCCCGTGGGTTTGAAGGCAAGGCAACTTCTGGAGTTACCTTGGGGTCCCTTTTAGTCGCCTCCTACGACAAGCAGGGATACTGTGGGTGAATTCTGGTTTTCAACACATTCTTGAGTACGATGTTCGACTCAAAGCTCCCCCAACCCACAGAGGGCACGAGAATACTGGTTAGTCGTGCCGCAACTCGATTCAAAACATTGAAAAACAATTTTGAAAGTTTGTAGTCTCTCTATGGGTGTGTTCCATAAGGTCGTTCAAACGAGTCAGAACAGTAGTTGTTACTAGTCTTAGACGATCGACTAGACGGCATAGTTTCAGGACTAGACATCTCTGTCTACATTTTCCGGAGTGCGAACTGGAACGGGAAAGACCAGGTGTTCAAATTTCATGAATAGTATATTTCGCACCTAGAGTAGAAAATGAGATTTTTCCGGCTCGAAATCGGTTTTCAAGTCCGAGGCCGTAGGCAGAGGACTAGAAAAGATTGAGAGCCGGAAAAACATTTTTGCCCGTGGTGCGAACGATATTTTCCGCCACACTACAGGTATTGCTGACAAAATAAATAAAGAATACAAAATAAAGAAAAGAATACTTGTTATCGTACCTATCTCTTGATTTTAGTGGTAGAAGATTTGCAGTCAGGATTTCAGATTCTTTTAAAATTTCACTTGGAATATCACGGGCGTCGTCATCTTCAAGCATTTTTTAAAATTTGGAATGCGCTAATCAACAATAAATAATCGAATAAAAATGGTTGCGAAGCGAATGCTGAATTAGTTTGATTCGAAATTCGAACTGAAATCATGGCGACTTTGATGAAGAAAGTGGACACTCGCCCGATCTAGCGGATGACTTATTAACTACGGACTTCCAAGCGGCTGGAAAGAGAACACTTTCTGGCCTAGACCGGAAAAGAAACCTGTTTCTTACGTCAGACGAGAGTCGTCTGCAAACAAGGTCTTTCAGATCTATGTAGGGACTGGAAAACAGCTGCTTTCTGTGCAGTGTGGCGAAAAATCTATTACCGCGTTTCGCCGTAAATGCGCAACATATAAACATTCAAACATTTAAACATTAAAACATTAAGAGAAATGCCAAACCGTCGACTTGAATCTTAGACCTCACTTTGCTCGGTCAATTACATGATAAAGTTGAATTGAAATCTATATTATGCATTGCCATTCACCGCAAATTATCAGACACGCTTGATTGTAATGTTGTGTGTTTGTAGGAGTACACGGGCGAGGACGATTCAGACTTGTTCTTGGAGGAGCGAGAGGAGGCACTGCGCAAGGCGCAGGAGGAGAAGCGTCGCATCCAGATGTCGGTGCCGGGCATCATCAACCCACACGAGCTGCCCGAAGAGGAGATGCAGGACTAACATCACACCACTGGTCAGTCAACCCCCCACCACTCTATTAGTCTACTACACCGTCTATGCTCACTCACATCACCACTCTATTTGTCTACTCCACCGTCTATGCTCACTCACACCAACACTCTATAGTGAGGTCCACGTTATAATGGCAGTGAAGGAAGATAGCAGAACAACGTTGCCAAATTGACTCCATTTTGTCACTGAGTGTACACAGCTGTTACTCAATTCATCCCATTAAATTTGATCCCACTAATTCCTTTGATAAAATAATAAACTGCATGTCAAATTAATCAAATTCATCAATAAAATATATTTTTTCATAATTTGATTCTAAACTTTGCTTTCATAACTGAGATCAGATTTACAAACCTGAAATGGCTTCTAATCTGAAAAGCTGTGATACACCAATCTGAACTTCAAAACAACAGCAATTAAGTTATTCGGTAGAATTTTTTTTTTTAATTTATTTCAAAAATAATAGAAAATTATAAATCCTATCTATAATAAGATAAATTTCAATGAAAATAATTCTGAAATAACCTTTCAATATTATTTATATCAGTACCAGTGTAGGCCTAACCTATTCCGGTAAACTGAAGCATGGACGAAGTCTAGGATGGTCTCAAAGTTATCAACTTTTAAAGTGTCATTTCAAGTATAATTCGTGTTTCTCATACGGTAATATCTAAAAATTATTTCATTTATTCAAAAATACATTTCAAATCAATTATACGACTCCTCTACTTGAGCATTTTGTTATAAATCAAAATAGAACCTGAGGCTGAGGATTGTTTGTCTACTTCTCTACCTGTACAATCACTGTCAAAAGTGAAATAAAATATTTCTGGTTAACTGACAACATTGCAAAGCTAGAGAGAAATAGCGCTATCTGTTTTGTTGCATGTTAGACAAGGATAACAACACTATTTTCAATCGTAAACTGCCATTATAACGTGGACCTCACTTTATATTTGTCTACTCGACCGTCTATGCTCACATCACCACTCTATTAAGTCTACTCGACTGTCTATGCTCACATCACCACTCTATTAAGTCTACTCGACTGTCTATGCTCACATCACCACTCTATTAAGTCTACTCGACTGTCTATGCTCACATCACCACTCTATTAAGTCTACTCGACCGTCTATGCTCACATCACCACTCTATTAAGTCTACTCGACCGTCTATGCTCACATCACCACTCTATTAAGTCTACTCGACCGTCTATGCTCACATCACCACTCTATTAAGTCTACTTGACCGTCTATGCTCACATCACACTCTATTAAGTCTACTCGACCGTCTATGCTCACATCACCACTCTATAAGTCTACGCGACCGTCTATGCTCACATCACCACTCTATTAAGTCTACTCGACCGTCTATGCTCACATCACCACTCTATTAAGTCTACTCGACCGTCTATGCTCACATCACCACTCTATTAAGTCTACTCGACCGTCTATGCTCACATCACCACTCTATTAAGTCTACTCGACCGTCTATGCTCACATCACCACTCTATTAAGTCTACTCGACGTCTATGCTCACATCACCACTCTATTAAGTCTACTCGACCGTCTATGCTCACATCACCACTCTATTAAGTCTACTCGACCGTCTATGCTCACATCACCACTCTATTAAGTCTACTCGACCGTCTATGCTCACATCATCACTCTATAAATCTATGCGACCGTCTATGCTCACACCACAGGTGCAGTCAATAATAACATTGAGAAAAGATAGCAAAAGATGATGTGAATAGCAAGAGATATAGTGAGGTCCACGTTATGATGGTAGTAGAGAAAGATAGAACAACGTTGCCGATTCTCTGTCTTGTCAATGCCTTGTATAGACGGTAGCTGATACAGATTTATTGATGTAATATTAACTGTTCATTCTCGTTTAAAATAATCAATTATATTTTTTAAGCAAGAAATTATATTTTTCAATTATTTCATAATGAATTTTCATATTCAAGATGAAATATTCTGTTAATTAATTACAAATCTACATTGTTGAAAGACGATCTGGCAACAGAGCAAAGCGAGAAAGAGATAGCGCTATCCGCTTTGTTGAATGATAGACAAGGATAGCAATACCATTGCTGATCAAACACTACCATGGCATCAGCTGCCATTTGCTGGGGCACCTATGAAAGTATGAAGTAACTGCTTAGATAAACTGTGATCAAGCATTTAAAACCATAGAGAAAAGATAGCATAAGAAGATATCCCATGGATTGTACAATTCATTCAAAGTTTAGAAGTTTTGTATCAAATTCCGTTGTTGTGTATCAATTCGAGATGATACTGAATCATATTGTTTTAATACTGTATCCATTTATAGTCATATTACAGAGAAAATATAGCAGAAGAAGATATCCCATGGTATAGGCCATTTATGTTATAAATTTCACTCTTAACTCAAGCCGAGAGTCCTACTATTGTGAGGTCCACGTTATAATGGCAGTATATAAAGATAGAAGAATAGCGATGCCAGTTCTCTGTATTAATTAATTATATTTCTACACTGTCAAAAACATAATTGGCATCGTTGTGGACCTAGAAAAGGATAGTACCACCGGCTTTGTCGAATGGTAGACAAGGATAGCAAAACCATTGCTGATCAAACACTACCATGGCATCAGCTGCCATTTGCTGGGGCACCTATGAAAGTATGAAGTAACTGCTTAGATAAACTGTGATCAAGCATTTAAAACCATAGAGAAAAGATAGCATAAGAAGATATCTCATGGATTGTACAATTCATTCAAAGTTTAGAAGTTTTGTATCAAATTCCGTTGTTGTGTATCAATTCGAGATGATTCTGAATCATATTGTTTTAATACTGTATCCATGTGTGGTGATACTGTATCATTTATAGTCATATTACAGAGAAAATATAGCAGAAGAAGATATCCCATGGTATAGGCCATTTATGTTATAAATTTCACTCTTAACTCAAGCCGAGAGTCCTACTATTGTGAGGTCCACGTTATAATGGCAGTATATAAAGATAGAAGAATAGCGATGCCAGTTCTCTGTATTAATTAATTATATTTCTACACTGTCAAAAACATAATTGGCATCGTTGTGGACCTAGAAAAGGATAGTACCACCGGCTTTGTCGAATGGTAGACAAGGACAGCAAAACCAAAGTTGATCAAATACTGTCATTATAACGTGGACCGCACTATAGTTATTTTTCGTGAAGCTATGTGACGCTGGTAGTGTCTCATACTGTACCGTTCTTACTTTCTCACCCCAACAACACAGTAATAATAGACAGTAGTCGACAATAATCGGCTTACCGAAAAATCGACTTGAAATTTGAAACATGAAGGGATACATGGGATATCTTCTTATGCTACCTTTTATATAGGATTTATACATTAATAAATTTAGAATTAGAAAAAGACCAACAGCCATAGCATAAAATTTGTTCCTTTTCCAAATTTCGATAGGTCCAAACATTAGGCTATGCTCATTTACTCAATTAATTGAGACAAATTATAATTGGAAACGTCCAAATAAAACATTCCTAAATAATTGAAAATAACTGAAACTTTACACGATTTTCTCTTTATTTTATTTTGTGTTAAATTTTCTAGTTTTCGGAATTTAATTTAAACATGACTTCGACTACGGCCTGTTTCGGAAAGCCAATTTTCTGACTCCAGCTGTTTAAGGTTTAGAACTTAGCTAAATCCTGAGCTCGGAAACCGGCCCTATGTGTAACCTTATCTAAATTTGGGAGAGGATTAGCACAAGGTTACCTTATTTTACCTCTCCCTATCATTTTTATAATGTACTTATTATAAGGATAAATAGACATTTATAGTATGTTTTCTGTTTGCAGGAGATTCCAGTATTTTCAACAACAAAACAATACTGCAAAGCTGCTAGAACTGTTATTCTTCTGGGGGTTCGTGTGTGAGAGTCAAAAAATGAAGAAGAGGGGGAAGAAGAAGACTGTCGACGATTGTTACCGGTGGTTTTAGAGAGGGTGTGAAGTGTTGGGGGGGGGTGTTTTTTGGTGGAAAAGTAGGGGAGGCACACAAACCAATATCAGAGACAATTCACACCTGATGTAGAACCCTCTTAAAACAGTGTTTGATACTTTTTCTTTGTTATCAATTTATTTTTCTAAAATTGATTTGTGAACTACTACTGTTGTTGTATCATTGATTTCAAGTGATGAAACAAACCTCTTTTCACAAATCCAGTTTAAAGAATACTCCGTGTTTTAAAAATTAATCAGGATAGATAAAAATTGTGTCACTATAATTTCGACCTTTTGAGTTCGAAAATCCTGGTTATAGACTGTCCCGTGTATTAGAAATTAATTCAGGGTAGATTAAAACTTTCACTTGATAAAATTTGCTTCATTTTCATGTGATGATGAAATTTCAGAGGTTTCTGTGTTTTTTTATCTAATAGGAACTGTCAAGTGAGAATAATGTTATCATTTTTTATGTTTGAGAAAGTAATTCAGTAGGTTTACGTATTGTGCTGGAATACTTGTCGTTTTTAATAGAATAATAATTCTGGTGTGGAATTCTATTGAATATTTGATCTAAATGATGTCACCAGAAGGACCTCTAATGGTGTAATTTTTTCGGCATTTTTTGTCATTTTCTTTCAAAACTATTTGCAATTTATTTTGCTTGATATCTATTTTTCGATATTAATTTTGTAGTAAGTTACTGTAATGAGTGGAGTGAGGCAAAATTTGAAGGCCTTTAATGTTGATAGTTGGTCGAGTTTTTTATAATAATGATAATAATTTAGTACATATTTTTTTGATTTTGTAAAAATAGTATATTGCAATTTAGTTTGAAAAAAGCGTTTAGTACTTTGTTTTTTTGTATTTTTTTTTCACAAATATAGTGAAAATAGACTTGCACATAATATTTATGCGTTTATGATGTATTTGTTGTAATTTTTCGTCGTCATCTGCAATCAGAAATTCGATTTCGTTTGTGACTGATGATGGAAATTGATATATTATAAATTGAGCGTAGTTAATGAGAATAAATTTTCTTATTGTTAATCTTATGTTTTTGTTATTTTCGAAAAATTTCCTTGGAGGATGATTGAATGAGAGGCGTGTTTGGTTTTTTAGATTGCTTAAATTCCATTCAACTAAATCTCCAATTTTGGGCTTAGGGTTGAACTAACTATCCATTTACACTCCTTCAAAATAATACAATCTTCAACTATAATTTAATAATAATTTGACAATAAATAACTTAATAATTTGACAATAAAAATATTGAGAAATTGAACTCCTAACCTGTTCTTCGAACATATCTGGAGTTTAAAATCGCTATTATAAAAATATGCTCCCCCTTACGGATTAAAGGTTTTGTAATAATATTGCTAAATGAGTCTCTTCCCTAAACTATCATTTTTTAGTTACTTGACTCAGGCCCGGTTGCTGATTGATTTGATTTCTACAGATTTATCATACTTGCAGTATATCAAGCCTTTTTCACTATTGTAATTATTATGATTTCCTAAAACTTGCATAAAATGCTAATATTTCTGTTCAATGATTGAATTCAGCTTTGGAATTCCATATTTCTCCCATCTATTTAATTTCTTCAATGACTATCTACTATTTGTTACATAGACCATCATATTTTTTATCCAAACAATTTCCATATAATCCACTGATTTCGGGTTTTTCTTGGCAAACTAACAACATTCAGTGCAAAGTTAAATTGTTAACCATTAGACATGATGTTAAACTAGGAGCTAGAAGTAGTTTAGTATTGTTAGACAGCTTACTAGATTTTTTCTGTTCTATAATAGCGCATATTGTTTTCAAGCTATTAGTTTTTTTTCTTCAAATAATTTATTGTTTTTACTTAGTTCTTTTTGTTTTATATTGTTATCAAGCTATTAGATTTTTCCTTCGAATAATATTGATTGTTTTACTCCCTGCCAGTGTTTGTTGTGCCTCCACTTCGACAGCATCAGTATGAAAGAATACGTTGTGATGTGCAACATCGGTGGTGAAAATCTTTTGAAAAAAGAGCGGTACCGTACCTGATGCTTATTTGCGGAGCTAGAGATGTGTGTGGATGTAAAACGGCGGACGATACATGAGTAAATGCGTTGCAAATCTGAGAGTGTGATAGGTCGGTCATCATTTCTGTGAGTTTCCTCTGTGAGGATGTTGCGAAAGTAGTGTATCAAGTGAGCGGACTATCTGTAAAACCATGCGCGAGACAAACTGATGAAAAAACATTGAAGTTTACGCTAAACTGACAGTTTTTTGTTTCAAATTTTTTTCCTAAGCTTAACAATATTATTGTAAAGATGAAGATAGTATGGTGATGATTATTAATGATAAATAGTGTGTAAAATGATGACATTTGATAGATTCTTTTTTCGAAAAAATGTTTGTTGTCTTTCTCTAGGATGGTGAATGTATAAGTCTGTGTGTTGTTGTATTTGTGAAGGGTGGTGTACGTGTAGGTATTATCCTTATGAAGGGTGAAAAAATCTACTAGTAAACATTTTTAGAAAGTTTCAAGTTCAATAGGTGATGATAACTACTATTTATGCTGCATTACAATATACATATATCATTAAACTATTTTTGACTGTAAATTTCAATAAAACTTGGGTATAATGTGAGATGTTGGAACAGTGTTTGTTTTGAAATCATGATTATTGTAACGTCTGACTGAAAAGAAAGTAATGCTGGTTACTTTTCTGAGAGCGCCTGTATGATTGTGAGAGTGTGTGCAAGTTGATGAAACCAAATTATGTTGAGATTATCTTATATGAATGTAAATATATTTGGAGAAAAATTTTGGTCGTTTTTATTTTTTGGGAGAGTGGGTCTCATGTACTTTAAACAAACGCCGGTTTAATTTTAACCGTGATTAACTTCACGAGAACTAATCAGAGAAGCCGTCGTTGCACAAAAGCCGGTTAAATTTTAATCGTGATTAATTCCACGAGTACCAATCAGAGAAGGGTTTTTGAAAAGACGGCTTCTCTTATAACAATCACAGTTAAAATTTAACCTGCTTTTCTGCAACCGGCACTTAGTAGCATTATAGTGAGGTACACGTTATAATGGCATTGGAGAAAGATAGGAGAACAGTGTTGCCGATTCGCTGCCTTGTCACTGCCTTCTATAGAAGATGGCTGATATCGATATATCTGATGCAATATTCACTCTTCATTCAATGATTTAATAGATTTTCATAATTGGGATTACATATTTCGTAAACTATATTTCTACATTGTTAAAAAACGATCTGACAACGTTGCAACGTTAGTGTTATCTGCTTTGTCAAATGATAGATAAGCATAGCAACACTAATCAAATACTGCTATTATAAAGGTGCGTACAGATATACGCGCCGCGAACATGAGCAATTCACTTTTAATCAGCTGACTATATCTGTATTTTTACAGAAACTGTAAGATACAGATATAAAAAGCTTGGCATTAGCTGATTAAAAGTGAATTGCTCATGTTCGCGGCGCGTATATCTGTACGCACCTTAACGTGTACCTAGCTATACTTGCAGAATAACGATTCTAATTGGTTCACCAAAGCGTGCTTGGCTAAGACATCGTCAAGAATCTTCTATAAAAACGGCCCTTCAGTTACTTATTCAAACTGAGGTACGGTCAAGAATAGTATATAGTGTAGCTATAAACTATCCTTGAGGTACGGTAGGGTGTTTTCATAACGTATATAGTCAGTTATTTGACCAATATTCACTCTTCTTTTTAAGGCTACTGATTATAAAAACACGATAAAATTTATCAAGTACCCTTTATTTTACTACAAATTTACTATAGTCAGGGCCCACGTTATAATGGCAGTGTTTGATAAGCAATGGTATTGCTATCCTTGTCGATCATTCAACAAAGCGGATAGCGCTATCTCTTTCTCGCTTTGCTCTGTTGCCTGATCGTCTTTCAACAATGTAGAATTAATAATTAACAAAATATTTCATCTTGATTATGAAAATTCATTATGAAAATCATTGATAAATATAATGTCTTGCTTGATGAAAAATAATTGATTTTTTTAAACGAGAATGAACCGTTAATATCACATCAATAAACCGGTATCAGTGATCCTCCATAGAAGGCATTGACAAGACAGAGGATCGGCAACGTTGTTCTCCTATCTTTATCCACTGCCATTATAACGTGGACCTCACTATAGTGGAGCGGCTAAGGTAGATTGTATTGGAGAAGGTAGCAGAGATTGTTGAAAGTAATGCATGTATTCAGATGTGTCTGAACATATTGGGGCGGCCAAAGTAGTGAAAAAGAAGCGAATACATTTAGATACATCCATTATTTAAACACTCAGCTGCCTTCTCTGGTACACTCTACCTTTAACCTCTCCTCAATTATATTTATAGTTAACATTTATAAATCATATTTATTGAATTGGCTCAGAAGCAGGTGTAAACAAGAATTGAATTGATTCATATTCATATCATTTCTTCAATTTCTCTTCTTCTACTTTCTCATCTCTCTTACTTTTCTCCTTATTTCATTCTCTGCACCTTAACCTCTCCTCTATGAAAGCCTTTCATAGTTTCTCAAACTTTTTGACCGTTTCTCAAATAGTAACATGCGACTTCTATGCCGGGAGGAATTAACAAAACTGAACTGATAAATTTAGATACATCCATTATTTAAACACTCAGCTGCCTTCTCTGGTACACTCTACCTACCTTAACCTCTCCTCTATGAAAGCCTTTCATAGTTTCTCAAACTTTTTGACCGTTTCTCAAATAGTAACATGCGACTTCTATGCAGGAGAGCCATAGAATTAACAAAACTGAACTGATAAATTTAAATACATCCATTATTTAAACACTCAGCTGCCTTCTTTGGTACATTCTACCATAGAGAAACAATAGCATAAATAGATATCCCATGGTATAGGGCGTAGTCGCCCTATGTCGCAACTTTTACTGTTATCTGAAGCCGATAATCCACGTAGTTCTTTCCCGTGAAGCTTTATGACGCTGGTAGTCTCTCATATTGTGCCGTTCATACACTCTCACCCGGTCACAACAGTAAATATCGACAGTAATCGGCTTGAGATAACAGTAAAAGTTGCGACATAAACGCCCTATACCATGGGATATCTACTTAAGCTATTGTTTCTCTATGATTCTACCTTAATCTCTGCTCTATGAAAACCTTTCATAGTTTCTCAAATAGTGAAAACTAAACTACTCATTTCATTTTTACTTTTGAAAAAATCCTATTGTGAGGTCCACGTTATAACGGCAGTAATTGATAACATTTATGTTGCTATCCTTGTCTATCATTCGAATAAGCCTACTTATTCAGATCTGCTCATCAACTATCTAAATTCTGGAGGAGAAATAGTTTTGGATTAATTCTGTTGTTTCTCTCCCAATCATTGTTTTGATATTGCGCATGTGTAAATGAAATAAATAGCGCTATCCTTCTCTAGTTCTGCAATGCTGCCATATCGTTCTTTAATAATGTAGAAATATAATCAATTGAGAAAATATTTCATCTCAATAATCGGCACTGCTGCCCTGCTATGTTTCTCCACTGTCATTATAACGTCGTCCTCACTGTATAGCAAGGTTTATAAATTTATCTATATAAGGTTAATTTAGACTTTTTGGTCCCGACTGAAGTATGACAGTCGTAATAAGGCCCATTGACGGCTTAATTTATATATTCAGGCGGTGGGACCTTCCCGCAAGGGACTCGCCACCAACAAAAGCCATACGAATTTACTTTTACTTTACTTTAGACCTTGCACTATAGGATTTTATTTCAAAAGTACTAGTAGTTCTGTGAACAGTTAGACCTCACGCTCAGTGAGCTACATTGACCTGTTGTTATGTTTTCTCAAAAATTAATAAATAATTTATCAATTAAAAATGTCTAGAAAAAATCCTAAATAAACATAGAGCTTCCTGTCCTATATCGTGCCGTGACGTGTAGTTGTCCCGGAATGTGAGTGTGAGCGCTGTTATCAGGTCTGGCTGCAACTGTCTACAACGTTGATGGAAAGATACAATTTTCAAGATGTTCGATGTTTTTGAACGGGTAGAATTATAGTCAACTGTCTACTAACGTTAATGGAAAGATACATTTTCAAGATGTTCGATGTTTTTGAACGGGTAGTATTATAGTCCACTAGACGACAGCTGATTTATGATGAATAGTTCTATAGTCTAATTTTTACGGTAATATTGGCGTATGAAGGAGGCTCCTTTTTCCTTTTATATTATCCTTGAAATGCAAAATTTCCAAAAACCTTGTATATACGTCGACGCGTAATTTAAAAAGGAACATACCTGTCAAATTTTCATGAAAATCTATTACCGCGTTTCGCCGTAAATGCGCAATATAAAAACATATAAACATTTTAACATTGAGAAATGCCAAACCGTCGACTTGAATCTTAGACCTCACTTCGCTCGGTCAATAAATGCATTGTAACCGAAACTATTTCTTTACTATTGCAATATTTCATTATTTTTGTAAGTAGTACATGTGACAACTTAATCTTCTTATCCAATAAAATTTACTTATTTTTTGTTAAATAATGTGCTAAATCAAGAATCACGTGGAATTTTAAATGTCAACTATTAAATCTTGATTGATTTAAGTTATTACATAAATTTATTGCTGCATTATAATAAATTGTATGAAGTCAAACTTTGGTTTATCCTCTACATTTTCATAATACTTTTTCAAGATCAGTATAAATTAATGAGTCTAGGCTTAGTTTTCCTCTTCCCAAGTAAAGCTGGACCTGTCTAGAATATGATAAACGGGTAAAGATTTATCTTTCTGATCTTAGAGGTGAGGTAAGATTTTATGTTTCAGTAAATAACTCACACTGTATTGTAGTGAAACGTCTCATATTATAGCACGACACTTGTTAGGTCAACCTCTATCCATAGCCCGAATATCATCAAAATCTGGGAGATTTGCATTTTTCATGAAATCCATGAATAAAAAACATGGATTTTTGCAAAAAATTTCAAAAATCAAAATCGTTCAAACTCTTAGGAATGATAGTAAGTTACATGACGAGAGGAACAGTAATATGTCATCATATTGGCAAAATTCATTCCTATTCTTGATTTATAAGCATTTGAAGATCATGATTTTTCTGATCTAAGAGTGGAGGTATAGTTATTTGTGCAACTAGTGCGCAAAGTGACACTTTGCTGCACCGAAAGAAACGTTTACGCCCGAGCCGTAGGCGAGGGCGGAATGGTTTCTTGAGTGCAGCAGAGGAACTTTGCGCACGTATTTCACATTAAGTTTTTCCTACAGTTACCATTGAATATGAAAAGTGGGTAATTATGGGTAAAATTGCCTGAAATCCATCATATGTTTTTCTGTGTAATTTTATTATTGATAAAAACCTTAATCTTAAAATCCTAAAGTCCTCGTTGTCCTTGGTTATAATATATAATGAATAATAATTAGCGCGTTGTGCTTGGTTGCACCTCTGCTCACTATAGCAGCCACAGCAGTCACTGTTACCAACTTCATTTTGATTTTGCTGCACTGTTGCTCCATATAACCTACTAAGTATTTTGCGTTGCCATGTTGCAAATCTGGAGTGCAGAAAAATTTTTCCCGCACTAGAGCGGAAAAGTGATTCTTTGCGTTCTGTAATCAGTGCAGCAATGGCCACTTTTCAACGTAACTGTAGGAAAAGATATGTTTCAGTGCATAACTCACTCTGTATTGTAGCGAAACGTCTCATATTTATCTTACGACGATACTGATATTACTATTTATGATTCATTACAATTACCTTATGAGTCGCCTGATAGAACAAATAATCTGTACCGTAGGACTAATATCATATTTGTCCTCTGGACTGCCCAATTATTACTGCAAGTTTTTTAACAATCAGGTCACTCCCGTGTTATCGGACTGACATGTTAAACTGTCGTTCCCGGCTTAATTATGACAGTCAAAAGGCCTATTGTCGGCTCAAATTATATATTCAGGTGAGGTGGGACCTTCCCGCAAGGGACTCTCCACCATCAAAAAGCCATACGAATTTACTTTACTTACTTAAAGGTTCAACCACCAAAAAAACGTAAGAAAGTGTATGAGATGATTTTTACTTTCCTTGCCCTATTACCATAGGTAAGGAAAGTAGACTATTGCTTTCCGAAAAAAATTAAGGTACCCCAATTTCTAAATTTCTATACGTTTCAAGGTCCCCTGAGTCCAAAAAAGTGGTTTTTGGGTATTGGTCTGTATGTGTGTGTGTGTGTGTGTGTGTGTATGAGTGTATGTGCGTCTGTTACACGATATCTCATCTCCCAATTAACGGAATGACTTGAATTTTGGAACGTAAGGTCCTTACAATATAAGGATCCGACACGAACAATTTCGATCAAATGCGATACAAGATGGCGGCTAAAATGGCGAAAATGTTGTCAAAAACAGAGTTTATCGCGATTTTCTCAAAAACGGCTCCTACGATTTTGATTAAAGTTATACCTGAAATAGTCATCGATAAGCTCTATCAACTGCCATAAGTCCCATATCTGTAAAAATTTCAGGAGCTCCGCCCCATCTATGCAAAGTTTGATTTTAGATTCTCAATTATCAGGCTTCAGATACAATTTAAACAAAACAATTTGAGTGGAAAAGATTAAGCATGATATTTTCTACAATTAATGTTCAGTAACATTTTCACCTAAAATTAAAAATAAGCTCGAAATTCGAGAAAATGTGATTATCCAATTGCAAACTATTGGCAACTGTTGATTCTATTAAATGATTCACTATGAAGAGATTGCAGACCTCGTGGGACTTCAGCGTTATTTCCCTGTCACCATCTGGCTCAAATCTTTGAATAGTAGACTTATAATCTAATAGTAAACATATCTTTCAAGTCTACTGCTTGCTAGTAGTTAAAATAATTTGAATTGTTATTCTGTTATTTTATTAATTTTGAAGGGTACTATAATTCTATTTTATAAATATATACAAGAAAGTAGCCCTGAATTCATACATTTTAAGAAAATAATTTATATTTACCTTTATATAAAAAATATTCTCATTGTAGGCTCAGGCCTATATATTTCTACTTTCCATGATATGTGTGGATGAAAAATTGAGATATAACTATTACAATGGAGAACAAAGCTACAGAACACACCCAAAACAAAAATTGAAAAATCACAACATCTTTGTTCTCAACAACATTGTTGTTCACAACAACAACACCCATTATAACCAAAAGCGCCCAGAGTCCAGCCTCAAGGAAGCAACAAGTGTACAATTTTCTGTTTCTAACTTTAGATACTAAAAAAAACAAGATCGATTTCACAAAAATGAAAGTACACTCTGTTCCGGTTTCATCTCAGTTTGGTTTCCGAGTTTGTTTTTGAGGAGAAAGTAGAGTGTGAGAAAGGGAAGAAGAAGAAGACCAAGGAAGGAAACAAGAAGAGGGAGTGAGAAGGAAGGAGAGTGAGAAAGAGAGAAACAAGATGGTGGAGGGAGAAGGGAGAGAGAAGGATGCTGGGAAAGGGAATAAGAAAGGTAACCAGTTAGATAATCCCATAATCTTGGAGTCTAGACAATCTTTGGCTTATATCAGAGGTCTCAACTGCGGACTTTAGTCAGTGTGTCTGTGTAAGCCGTGGAGTAAACACACATTGGTGCTTAACTGGACTTAGCTACTTGATCTTGAACTTCGCATCTTCTATAAATACAGGTAAGCATTCCTATCTTACATTGGTTCGGAGTCCATCTAGAATATTGAATCGATTCACTGACTTCTTTTATACAGTGAGCCGCTACAGTTATAGGAAGAAAGTCAGAAAAATGTTTATGAAAAATTATTTGTTCAATTTTACTGGATCACGTTACTATTGCTTATCTATTATCTGATTACTATAAACTTTATCATAATCTACAATATTTTGCTATGGTTTAATAAAATCACCTCCTGGTGATTTTTGGATTTGGGAACTCTGTATTCATTTGAGGCTACTCATAATTAAGCCAGATGAAAAATAAATTTGAAATAACACTTTTGAATTATTATTTCTCTCATTGAGACCACACCACTTTAAGTTACCGTAGCTGGAAAATTTGGTTCTATTTTAAAGTTCATTGTATTTTTAGATTGTTCTCTTCATTAATACTGTACGGTATTTAATGCAAAATTTGTGGATAATTTCAATATTGATTTTTCATTGTCTTGTTTTCTTCAGGGCTACTCTTAAATATGAAAAAAATATAGAAATCCAAGGACCCTTTTAAAATTGTTACTAACTCTAACCGAAACATGTCGTGATTGAACAATTTTAAAAGGGTACTTAGATTTCTAATTTTTATTTATATTGATTTTTTCATGTATTTTCAATTTGAAACTATATTATTACAAATCGATTTATTTGCTTTTTCTCATTTCCAATCATTATATAACTATGTGTGTTTATCATTGATGTATAATAAATAAATAAACATCATTTTCTGAATTGAAAGATGATTTGCAATTCTTCGATTTCTGATCTTTATTGGAGACCAGGAAGCATCAGAAATCGGTTAACTACCTATACCTTGCTTTATCTTCAGTAGGCTACATTAATTTTTATAAGTTATCTTCCATCCTTTTTTATATGGTAAATTACAGTATTTTCAATATTTATTATCTTCAATGAATCGGTCTGCTTTTCAACTTTATCATTATCTACAATATCTTGTTATAATTTGATAAAACGAATGTATTTCACATTGAGAGAGATATGGTACCGTATTATTATTCCATCACTGTTAAATTTTGGGATTTTATTTTTAATTTATCAAAAATATGTATTATCATTGTATTTTTTATATAACTTTGGCTGCCGCACCAAAGAATGTGAGTGTTTTTTCACTTCAAAGATATATAAAATACAATAGTAATAATATTAGTAAGAACAAGATGGATAACCAACAAGGAAAAATATATGTAGTAGATATGTATATAGGCCTAATAGAAGAATATTTAGTGTTATGGGCAGAAGGAAAAAACAAAAAATTAAAACAATGCAAAAGATAACAATCAGAACAAGATTACTTGTAGTCTATCAACAACATACATTTTTAATTTATATTATTTGGTATGATTACAATTTCTGGATGCACATTATAATTGCAAAAAAGCCTCTACGAGGTTCATATCAGTTTGCTTTTTCAATTTCCTTATCCTTCTTAGCTTTTTCATCTCAGAATGGAAATGACAATAAAATAAAAAGTAAGAGGTACCTAATGAATGGAATCTCATATTTTTAACTTTTCCCAAATATTCTACTTCCTGATGTAATTTTCATTGCAGTATTCGTATTAGTGTACACCCCTGTGGTGAGGTCCACGTTATAATGGAAGTGTTTGATTGTCAATGCTATTACTATCCTTGTCTATGATTCAACAAAGCGGATAGCGCTATCTCTTTCTCGCTTTGCTCTGTTGCCAGATCGTCTTCAAACAATGTAGGATTCATAATTAACAAAATATTCCATCTTGATCATAAAAATTCATTATGAAATTATTGGAAAATATAATTTTTCACTTAATAAAATATAATTGATAACTTTAAATGAGAATGAACAGTTAATATTACATTAATAAACCTGTATCAGCTACCGTCTATAGAAGGCATCGACAAGACAGAGGATCGGCAACGTTGTTCTATCTTTCTCCACTGCCATCATAACGTGGACCTCACTATAGGTTCATTACTAGGTTTTAGGTTTATCATTTAGTTATTAGTACCTACTTTTCATACTCTACTACCGTAGGTTATGGGGAAACATATTATGTATCTGTTTATTCAGTAATTCCCACTTCAGTATCAATTCCTCTATTACTATAAATACTTGAGTTTTTACTAAAAAACCATTACTATAGTGTCATCAAAAATAGTTCGAAAATGAATTATGGTATATTACATTGAAATACTATGGTGAATAAATTGAAATTACCACGCTAATAAAGCTATTTCAGCCCTTTAAACGTCGTCGAGCTGAAACTCTTATTTTTCAACACACTTTTTTCTATGTACCTACATTGACAATTGACTGCATGTCGTGTGAAAAACATAGAAAAAAGTGTGTTAAAAAATAAAAGTTTCAGCTGTGTTAATACATCGCAGCTCGGAATGGATCAAGAAACTATCACCTCTTATTTTTTCTATTTTTAATTTCAATATTTATCATCATAATAAACTTTGTTATTATTCTTTCGAATTTATTTATTACATAGTTTGTGATTTCTTTCATTATTGCTAGTGTTTTGCTTTCTGTCTGATAATTTGCGTCTCCTCCCTGCACACGGACAAACCATCCAATCAGGGAGAATATTCATGTAATCCATAACATTGTTATATTTTGTAAATAATATAAACAATTTCAAATTAATTTGGACTGTAGTAAAAATTTGAGAAGGGACAGTTTTGGGCATAAGCCTGTTATGCCTTCTCACATAAGTGTAATAATTTTACAAGACTGAATAAATAAATATATGTCATATTTTATGAACAAACTAATTCGAATTTGAATAATGTGGGATTCAATAAAGATACAACAAAGTCTATAATAATTATAGATAGAGTTTTATAGTTACACACCTTACCTCTTGGAGTGCAATAAAGGTATTTTGAATTTCTATCAAATTTTCATCAGATATTTCTGGTGTTCTCCAAATTCCAGGATGCTTTTGTGAATAAGTTTGTTTTCTGGTAATTCTTCTAAATTATATTTCCAATATGTGAATATTTCCTTTTTTAGTTATAATAATGCGAAATATTTCTTCTATGTTTAGTTTTGAAGCATCTAAATTTAAAAATCTACTTTGTGAAAATACTTGGAGGACTGAACATTTTGTGAATTGAAAAACTACAAGACTTGACCTATTTCGGACTATGTGTTATCTAAATTTGGGGGAGGAATAGCACAAGGTACCTTATTTTTCCTCTCCCTATCATTTTGATACTTATTGTATAAATGAATAGAGAATAAATAAAATATGTCATATTTTATGAACAAACTAATTTGAATTTGAATGATGTGGGATTCAGTAAAGATACAACAAAGTCTATAGTTACCGGGACAGATAGAGTTTTATAGTTACACACCTCTCCTCTTGAGAGCAAAAAAGGTATTTTGAATTTCCATCAGATATTTCTCGTGTTTCCAAATTCCAGGATGCTCTTGTAAATATGTCATATTTTATGAACAAACTAATTTGAATTTGAATAATGTGGGATTCAATAAAGATACAACATAGCCTGTAGTTTTAGATAGAGTTTTATAGTTACACACCTCACCCCTTGAGAGCAAAAAAAAGGTATTTTGAATTTCTATCAAATTTTCATCAGATATTTCTCTAAATTTCAGGATGCATATCAAATACGGAAGACCCGAGCCTGTGTTTGCGCATAAGATGGATGCGCTGTTCAAGCGCAAAGACTGTATGATTGAGGTGAACCCGGGTTCAGTGCTCCTACCTCCCAAGTACCAGGACATTGGAGAGCGCATTATCAACCTTGAAGTTCGACCAGATGACGTGTGGCTGGTCTCGTTTCCACGGACAGGTAACAATTATTAAATTCGTCAACAATGTTTATTTAATTTTATAGAGTACACTTTTCCCGAAAAATATTGCATTATAGTAATAATAATGTGGAATATTTCTTCTAAGTTTAGTTTTGAAGCATCTAAATTTGAAAATCTACTTTGTGAAAATATTTGAAGTCTGAAAATTTTGTGAAGTGAACAACTACAAGACTATAAGGCTGTTCGGTACACTCTTTTTTTAATTAAATTGGATAATCTTTTTCAATATAATTGTTAAGATCATTATAAGAGTGAGAAAAAGTGGAAACTGAAATTTCTAAGTCTACTTGTAAGTCTAATTAGCGAGTTATGGGTTGTTGAAGTGCTAACTCCGTTTTCTTTCCAGATCATAAACGGTTTCGAATATTCCATTGGAGTTTTTTTAATACATTCAGTACCTATTATCATTGGTTTTGTTCTAATATGGTTTTTTTGCGATTAATGTCAAAATAAAAAAGTAATCGAATTTACAAAAAAATTTACTTTTTTATTCGTGAACGATATGGGGAATAAAATGTTTAGTTTGGAAAGATACATTTTTCGAATTTTTAAGAGAGTATTTCTGTTAATATAGTCGAAACCGTTTATGATCTGGAAAGAAGACGGAGTTATCACTTCAACAACCCATAACTCACTTATTGGACCAATCAAAAATGTCAGTTTCCACTTTTTCTCACTCTTATAATGATCTTAACAATTATATTGAAAAAAGATTATCCAATTTAATTAAAAAACAGTGTAGCGAACAGTCTTCACCTATTTCCGGCCATATGTGTTACACGTTATCTGAATTTGGGAGAGAAATAGCACAAGGTTACCTTATTTTTCTCTCTCCCTATCATTCCGTTGATGTATTTATTGTATAAATGAATAAAGAATAAAGTATTGATCAATTCTAATATTTATAATAGTACCATATAGAGAAAATATGACATGAGAGGATATCCCATATGGTATAAGTCTTTTATGTTCCAACTTTCAAGCCGATTCAATTGACTCAAGCCAATCACTGTCGACTACTGTCTTCTAATACTGTTTGGCCGGGTGAGAGTGTATGAACGGCACAGTAAGAGAGCCTACCAGCGTTACATATAGATTCACCAAGAACAACTACTAGGACTATCGGCTTGAGTTAACAGTGAAATTTGGAGCTTAAACACCCTATACCATGGAATATCTTCTGCTATCTTTTATCTATGATAGTACCTATCTTTTTATAGTAGGCCTACTGTATAAAACCACTTATTCATTCTTTATTGATTGATACAATAAGTACATCATCAAAATAATGGGAAGAAAAAATAACGTAACCTTGTGCTATTCCTTGTGCTATTCCATAGTCCGAAATAGGTTAAGTCTTGTAGTTGTTAACTTCACAATTTATTCATATTCAGTTTGATTTTATCATTGAAAAGTACCCCTGGATATGTATAGCCATTCGATGGCTAATATTTTTATATGATCAATTACCATTGAATTTTACTTACTGATCAATCATGTACCCCAGCTATGAATGAAGAATAAATACCGTAAACAGACTTTCATAATGTGCATACTATAGATTTCCTTCAATTGATAGAACCGAACTGGTTGAAGAAGGAAAACTATGTTGGCTTTTATTCCATTATTGAACAATAAACAAATAAAAAATACCTATCATAATTTGAATAAAATGATTGCTCTGTTTCATAACAAAAATGATTATCTATTGAACATTAAATTTTAAAACACCTATGAAGTATTGTGTAATTTGATAGAGATTATTTTTGAAACCCCTTTTCTTTTAGAATTGTTTGCACTACGGTACCCCATTCAACTGTGTGTAGATATATAATAAAAATATATAAGTAGACTATACCGGTAGTACTATTTATTGCCAAATTCAATTACATTGCTTCCAATTAGAATATTCAAAACATATTACAAACTCTTTCTAAACTATAGTGATAAATTTTGATTTTTTCTCTTCCCTGTTGAGGAGAGAGGGAGAATGGTTCATAATAATCTTAAATGTATTTTAAGTGAAAACATCAAAATTAGAATTCTTAGTTTTCATAACACTCTGCAGACTTTTAAATTGTTATCTAAATTTGGGAGAGAAATAGTACACAAGAAGTATCCTTAGTTTTCTCTCCCGATCGGTGCTTCTTTGTAAAAATTACAAACATGTATCAGAAGGTGTTGAAACATGTTTGTTGACCGAACGAAGTGAGGTCTATGATTGAAGTCGACGGTTTTGCATTTCTCTTTACGTTTATATGTTGCGCATTTACGCATCTGCTTTTTCACTCCACTTCTTAAAATAGTCGTAACAATGTACAGGTATTAAAGCAACAGCCAGTTAAATTATACGAGATTGGTGAAGGACAATTTGTGAGAGAGATGCAACTTCAGGAAGAAATAGCATGATATGACATTTGTAGGTGTCCGTCTACTATATACAGTATTGTATTACTTAAATGGCTTCTAAGGCGAAACGCAGCAATAGATTTTCATGAAATTTGACAGGTATGTTCCTTTTTAAATTGCGCATCGACATATATACAAGGTTTTTGGAAATTTATCACAATAAATAAGTGATATTTTCGACAACAACCCAGTGGTTTCATTATATGGATAGATATCACAGCATCTCGCATTTATCAGTGCGTATTGCAAAATAGATTACTAACAACGGATTGAGAATAATGATTATTATACAGATTTTGAGATTCACAATATTGAAAACTTACGATTATTGATTTTGAGATTTTAAATTTAAAAAGCTACGCTAGTTGAAGATTTTGTAAAAAATGCAAGATATATGATCATTGGAAAGGGTTTTTTATCAGAATTGGAAAATTTATTGATGATCATTGAGAAAGGATTGAGTTAGAAATTCATTATTATTGGAAAGATTTTGTTAATTGGAAACTTTATGATAGTTGAAGAGATTTTGAGATATGGAGAATTTATTATTATTGAAACTGGATTAATTGGAAACTTATTATGCATTTTGAAAAAGAATGGGATTGGAACAGATTAACAATGGAAAAACTTGAAACTTTTCTATTGCCGAAATCTTTTGATGAGAAAGATGAAGAATTTGACATTGATGAATTTTTCAACTACTTTGAGAAGGTGCCTCAGCTAATGGTTGGGTTGAAAACGATAATGTATTATATTAGCGGTTTCACTTGAAAGGAAATGCTGAGAAATATTTTGAAGTTATTGGGAACGATTTTTGATTCGACAGAACAATTTTGTATATACTGTATATGCCAGTAAAAGAAAAATTGATTGGATTTTTTTCGATCTCCTCTCAAATTGTTGAAATTAGAAAAATAATTATATGATTGTAGAATGGAATTTGAAGAAGATGTCCGATATTTTGTAGCAAGATTTTTATCCCTATGTAGCAAGATAGATTCAAATATGCAGGAGTCAAGAATTTTCAGGAGTTTGTCTCCAAATATATTTGAAAGAATTATAATCTTACCAAATAGGACCATTATATGACCATTGGAGAATAGTTCAAGATATTGAGAAATATGATTTATCATGCCAGTATTTCTTGAATGAGTGGAAATTTGGACAAGTGCAACTAATAGGTGATAATATAGAACCAGAATTTGAAGAACTATTGGAAATCAGAAATGAGTTTGAAATTGAGGATAATTGTTTTGAAAATAAAGCTTTTATTTGTGATACATCATGTGAGGAAATCGGAAAAGAATTTGAAATTGAGAATTATTGTTTTAAAAATAAAGCTTTTATTTGTGATACATCAAGTGAGGAAATCGGAAATGAATTAATTAAAATTGAGAATTGTTTTAGAAGTAAAGCTTTTATTAATTTATCAATACTAAATTTTTATTACAACATCATACTTGTGATGATATTGTTTTGAATTAAATAAATATTTATTGTGATGCTAGTTTCACACAAGTAGGCTACATGAGGAAGATATAATTGACAAAGAGGAAAAATATATGGAAATGATTAAGAATTATTGGAAAGTGACTTGAATTTTTTTCATTTAGGATTGATAACAGGTTGTTCGAAAATCGTGTTAACTTTGATATAATTCGTAATGAACGTGACTCTATTGAGAAAATGCATCAAAATGCTAGTATTGTTGATGGTAATGGAAAGAGAAGACGTAAGAAATGTAAAGTTTGTGGTAAACATAATCATTTTACTCTGAATTGTTTTTACAACTTCGATTAAGCTAAATATAATAAACTGAAAAGTTTAAAAGCTACTAATTATACTAAACTAAATTTATAATAAATCAATAAGCTAAATATAATTATTTAATATAATCGGGTTTATAAAAGGATGCATAGAATTTGTGAAAAAGAAGGCTATGATATTAAAGTGTGTTCTTTAGATGGCAGAAAGTTTTCGGAGAATGTTAGGCGTAAGAAAACATATTTTACTGATAGGACACAGAAATTTTGTAACAGGCATATTGATAGAGATGTTTTAGACGGAGTTCATTCAAATAGTGATATTTCAAGGAATGAATTGAAAAGTTGTTAAGTCATGCAGTGACTCGTAGGCTCTACTTTAGAAGGTGTTAGTCACAATGAGATATTTGTCAGAAAAAAATATTCTAATACTGAAGAAGTATTCAATCTTCCATAAATACGAATCTGATCTTGGAGATATTAAAATGAATTACAGTCAGAAATGTGGATCAGCGAATGGTGTTAAACGAAAAATTATTGAACTAAAATTAACATGTTTTGTTATTAAAAAGAAAAGATGCTAAAACTTTTAATGATAACAAACAAATAAACAACCGTTCTATCAATGCCAAGTGAATACACATGCATTATTGACCGAGCGAAGTGAGGTCTAAGATTCAAGTCGACGGTTTGGCATTTCTCTTAATGTTTAAATGTTTATATGTTGAGCATTTACGGCGAAACGCGGTAATAGATTTTCATGAAATTTGACAGGTATGTTCCTTTTTTAATTGCGCGTCGACGTATATACAAGGTTTTTTGGAAATTTTGCATTTCAAGGATAATATAAAAGGAAAAAGGAGCCTCCTTCATACGCCAATATTAGAGTAGAAATCAGACTATAGAATTATTCATCATGAATCAGCTAACAAGTGATTACACAGATGTGTGGAGAAGCCAGTCTATTGCTGTATTTCCATAAGGTCTATAGTTTCAATCAGGTACTTGTGGATGAGAATACTGCGTGAGGTCTACTGTTCACAGAACTACTGGTAATTTTAAACTCTAAAATATTAGAGTCTACTCTAAGTAGAGTAGCATCTAAGATCTTCTTTATCAATATTCGATCCTCATAATACAGTCGTCATTAATTTTCATTTATTTATCCAGTTAAATTGGATAAATAAATTATTGGATACCGTACGAATTCTGTTGGATACTTTTTCTACTGAATTGCGTGGTTGTCTTCATTCTTCAATTTTCATCTATATTCTTGCTGTTTTTCACTAATGGAATTTGTTGCTTATTTTAGGAAGCACATGGACACAAGAGATGGTTTGGTGTATCTGCAATGATTTGGATTATGAGCGCGCCCAGCAGCCAGGAATATTTAGGACACCTCTCATCGAGTAAGTACCAAATTCACCTCACAGTAATATTTTAAAAATAATACTTTATTTGGATCAAATCAGGAAATGCTTCAAAATGAACACATTGTGTTACATTCACTACATGTTAGTATAGTGAGGTCCACGTTATAATGGCAGTGAAGAAAGATAGGAGAAAAACGTTGTCAAACCCTGTCTTGTCAATGTCTTCTATACCTAGCTGATAAAGATTTATTAATGCAATATTAACTGTTCATTCTCGTTTAAAATAATCAATTATAGGTTGATCTAAGGATTTAATAATATATGCCTACTGTGTAATAAAAGAGTAAAGCAAATCTTTATATCAAAATCTATCTTTATTTTCAATACTACAATAATTTACTAATTAAAAGAGTCCGAGAACGAACCCAATAAATGACATACAACTAAATTCAATCGCACGAAAAACATTTGAGATTTTTCATTGCGTCAAAACATATATGGTAACCTACAACCAAGCAAGGAAATTGATCGAACCAGTCTTTTGACCGTGTTCAAATGATTTGATCACCCGTTCGGCGGCAGTCAGACTTAACCATTGATTTGACCGTGGTCAAAAGTAACTGGAGTTGGTGGAACGTATTATTGCTGATTTGATCATCGGATAGACTTTAACCATGTTCAAATGCCTTGACCAAGGTTGGTGAAATCGGGCAATAATGTTATATTACAGAATTTAATTATTTTATTATATGTAACTGAAAGGGAGATATTCTTTTTTATTTGTAGTATCAATTAATTCAAAAACCTTTTTATTTTTCAATTTCATGTTTTTTCCTTCTACTTGAATGTTTATTTATGATTCTTTTGTTTAGATTGACAGCCGTCCTAGGGAACGAGGAGGGGGACTGGAAGGAGGAGCTTGGCAATTCGGTGGACCTAGTTGAAGCCATGCCCAAGGGTCAGCCTCGTTTCATCAAAACCCATCTGCCCCTCGAACTGCTCCCAAAACAGCTGACTATTGTTAAACCAAAGGTAACTTTCACAATTCATTATTAATATCGGGGCACCGAGCTTTGCTCGTTATTTTTATTTATTGATAAACAGGACACAATTCTCTAAAATGATCGTGTTTATATTTCACAGCTGGCTATACGTCAGCTTATGAATTTCGGGGATGCCATATTTTGATTTTCCACAGAATCACTCGCTCACTTTTTACTATCCACAGACGACGAAAGTCTCATCTGTTTCAGCCAAGGATGAATTATCCTTTCAATGTCGTTCAGCGAGTTTTCCCAAGGATGAGACCTAGTGCAATCGAATTTTTATATCATAAAACTACTATATGTTCCAAATTTCGTGAAAATCGTTAGAGCCGTTTTCGAGATCCGTTGAACATATAAATAACCAAATATAAACAGATATATTGAAATTGCTTGCTTAATATAATAGGATTCAAATACAATCCCATAAAAATCCAATCAAATTAAAAGCTCATTTTATATTATTTTGTGAAAATAATTAAGGACTGAACATTTTGCGAAGTGAATAAGACAACCTATTTCTCAGAATTTCAAGTTAATCAGTCCAGTAGTTCAGACGTGATGATGCGTCATACATAATTTTCCTATCCCGAACGTGTATAAGCCAGTTCTTTCAGTTAGACTGGATGTAAGATTGTATTCTAAAATTGTGTTGTTGTTTTTTGTAGATAGTGTACGTTGCTAGAAACCCAAAGGACATGTGCGTCTCCTACTACCATTACTGTAAACTAGTTCACAATTTGGACGGCCCTTTTGAAGACTTCTGTGAACTCTTCCTGGCAAACAAAGGTGCGACACATTTATTTTCCTCAAACATTTACATAAATCGTATTTATAATTCTTGCATTAAATAATTAACCTTCCGGTAGTCGCTCCCTACTCAATCACACGAGCAGTCGCGTGTTGTATTTTGTACAACGTCCAATTTTCCAAGTGTTTTGTACTCGTTTACTGTCAAAACATATTGATCAATTGTATAATTACTTTTTCCGTCTTCTTGGATTATTTCACGCCTATGAAAATTTGGATGATTACCATTTCAAGGTGCATCAAGCAAAGCTATCAATTCTGTGTTATTGGTTCGTTTACAATCCCCGTTTACAGTATTCCCCTATCTTATGCACAGTGCGACTTCTACACTGTCGCGACTAAATGGCTCCTGAAGACTGAACCATTGCTCGGTTGATACTGCAACTCAGTAGAGTGATGGGGGGAAAGTTTTGGAATGCAAAGGTGACTCATTCACTGACACCACCCCATTCAATAGTTTTGTGCAGCAGAAAAACTGACACTGTTGTACTTTTTATAACAGCGCGACTGCCGGAAGGTTAAGAGATGCTGTAAAGCGGAAAAAGCCGTGGGAACTACTTTATTACCATGGTGGTATAGGATGACATTCACTTAAAAATTTAAACCGTAATCATTGATCAAATAGGAAAAATTTGAACATTATTCATAAAGAAACCTGACAGTTTGAAGTGTGTGTCACTAAATAGTGAGGTCCACGTTATAATGGCAGTGTTTAATTAGCAATGGTATTGCTATCCTTGTCTATCATTCAACAAAGTGGATATCTCTTCCTTCCTTTGCTCTGTTGCCAGATCGTCTTTTAACAATGTAGAATTAATAAATTAATTAACGAAATATTCCACCTTAATTATGAAAATTCATTATTGAAAAATATAATTTCTTGCTTAATAAAATATAATTGATTATTTTAAACGAGAATGAACAGTAGTTAGTATTACTTCAATAAACCTGTATCAGCTACCGTCTATAGAAGGCATTGACAATACAGAGAATCGGCAACGTTGTTCTCCTATCTTTCTCCACTGCCATTATAACGTGCATCTCACTATAGATCTGCATTATAAAACTACAAAAGGGCGTTCTATGCAATAATAAATTAATTTCTAATGTTTGGGGTGTTTTGAAGTAAAGTCTGTTCATTCAAATTTATCCAATAAAATTGAAAAATACTATGCATACAAATGTATGAATCATTAAAATAATAGATAAGCAAGAAATACATAATAATAAGATTCCAATCAACACACAGATTCTTAAACTAAAAACAACTCGTTTTCTATATGACAATAGATTTGATTTTGTTCATTGTTGAAGGATTTTCAATTTTCTTATTGGAGGATTTATTAATTTTCTAAAATAGTCCTCAGATGTTATGAACTTATTCTCAACTGATTAAATTGATGAACATGGCCATTCTGATTAAATCTTCAATTAAAAAGAAGATTTAACTCAATTTTAGTGATGCCTATTTGTATTCTTTGGTGAGAAAAAACAAGTAACTTTGATTGAAAAACACAGTTCTATTTTGTGACATCCACATTTATGAGTGTAATTTATTGTAATATACATTTTTTATAGTAATATATGTTGATATAAATGTGGATGTGACAAAAAAAACTGTGTTTTTCAATTACCGGTATGGAAAATTCCACAATATCAATTCTCATTCAACAAATATCACCAAGTAACTTTGAACCGAATCTTTTTATGAACTGCGACATCTTTGCTTATATTCCAGCTCCCTATGGACCGATTTGGGATCACATTCGTGGCTTCTGGAAGCTGCACAAAGAGTCTGATAATGTGATGTTTGTCAAATACGAGGACATGAAGAAGGTAAAAATAATTAATATTCATAAAATAACATCATAGTACCCATTTTGAAAAGTTTTCAATATAAAATAACAGATTAAATAAGAAACTAAGTTGAATAAATTAGAATTGGAACCGTTTTGGGCTTATAAGCCTGTGGTACTTTTCTGTAAGTTGTGTAATTCTGAATGAAAAACACAAATTGAAACAACTAATTGTAGCCCTGAATACATTACATTTTAAAAAGATAATTAATATTATTCAATACTTGACACTTACATTTCATTGAAGAGAAATATCAAGTTCAGGCCATTATAAATTATTTGTCGAAATAGCTCCATTATTTCCAAACTGAACGGTTCAAGATTCAAGATTCATTTTTATTGACCATCAGGCTACAATAAGAGCAAAAGGCAAGTCATATACATTTTAAAAGTACACACAATTGGATAGAATATAATTCTCTAAAATTACAAAATTATAATATATATAAATTGGAGGAACATATAAGGAGAATAGTCAACAATTTCTAAGCATTTCACAGTCAAGCATTTAAAATCATTTATTCTCTCAATTACAAAAGTCAGAACATTAAGAGAATGTAGTGGTTACACTTTAAACTCAATTATTTGGAATGCATTATTTAATAAATGAGACAGCATGTAAATCGTAGATGGTGCCGTATGCTAACGACACTACACGTTTAACGCTAAACCACGTCTACTTGAAGATATGGTTGTATTTATCACAATGTGTTTCATACAGGGTTTAAACGAACAGCTGACATGTCTTCGTTTTAACCGAGTATCTGCATACGGGCCTAAGGATTGCTTTCTCCAAAGTTGGTTTAACTATTAAACTCGTTTAAGTACATGTAATGTAGCCTATAGTTGCATTTATTATAAGTAAATAAAAATTAAAAATAAATAAATATAATGTTATTGCCATGAAACATACATGCTATGAGCAACGTCAAATTTACAATAATTTTCCAAATTTACAAATTTTCAAAATATTATTCCTGGACCAAAAATCAAGTGACGAAGTAGGCATAGTGTGTCATATCATAACCTCAACCTTTGGACAACATTAACTTCTTATCAAAATTTGGAAAGAAATAGTACAAGTTCAGCCTAGTTCTTCCTCCACTGTCATAACTATATTATGATTGTAGTATTTTGTACAATAAATGAATAAAAATAAATAAAATTATCAAGTCGATAGTTTACAATATAATACTAATACTATTACTGTAAATAATTTACATTATTTAAAGCTAAAGGTCATGAATTTCAAGTTCAAAATAATCGTCAAGAGAATAAAAAGGATTTTTGACCAACCGAAAATATAATTTTCTTCTGAACAAGTGAAACGGAGCTTCCGCCCAAGCTTGTGGCAGTCTATTAAATAACATTATGCCTACAACTACTCATATTTTTCAACTTTGATAATCTGTTAAATGGAATGTCAATATGTCTTTTTCCCCTTGTGTGATGAGAGTGTCTAGGCCAATCTCTTCTGAAGCGGTGCTCTGGTTAAACTCTAAGTTTTTCAAAAACTAGTGCCCAAACAATTCAGCATCGGTGTATTTCACCAGAGGAACTGAATTCCGAGCGAAATCTTTCACTCTGTATAGCTCGCTAATGAAGCGTTTATGGATATATGTTTATAAGAACTTTTTTCTTCTTTTTACCTCTACTATCACGTATAAAATTATTTTACCAACATTATGAATCACCCTGTATAATGGTTGATTATAGTGAGATTTTCAATTCTATAAATAGCAAGGTCTATCTATTTATAGACGTTGACAAATAGGGGTCTACAGTGAGCTAATCTATCGGAGTCTGTTAGTATCCTGACAACCTTATTCTGAAGTATCAATAGCTCCGCATTGATACTGATGAGAAAAAGCGAAGTATGCTGACCTCACAAAAGTCCTGGGAACATGATTCTTCAAATTTCTCAGTAGATATTCCACTCGAGACAGTTTAGAACTAAATAATTGATATGAGGCTCAGTATGTTCTAAGTTAGGTATGTTTTAAAGTTTTAATTGAGTTAGCTGATGGTTTAAACTAAAATTTGGGTTCAACTTTTAGAAGAAAGTGATTCATTTTTGATTTTACATGGATGCAATAAATTACTGAACTAGTTATAAAAATCTAAGTAAGTTACTTTTTTAAAAAGGAACTTGATAATGGCATAATAGAAACATGTTGTGAGTAAACAATATTAAATTCTACTTGGATTTTTATTTTGATTTCTATTCAACAGTAGCCCTAACAAAAAAAGACAATATTACTGAACTAATTTGTGTTTTGTCACCTGGTCATATGGGACATATATATTAATCATATATTTATCTCATATTGATCAGAATTTTAGCCGTTCCACATCTTGCTTACAGTTTTCTGTTTGCTTTAGAACCACGTGCAGTGCATCAAAGACACGACCAAGTTCTTCAACAAACCTGAGCTGAGCGACACTCAAATCCAGTCGCTGATCGACCATCTCAGCTTCAACAAGATGAAGGAGAACCCCGCCCTCAACTTGGAGGCCTTCCTCAAGGTCAAGAACGGCGAGAACTTCCAGAGCAAAGACGACAACGAGAAGTTCATTCGCAAGGGAGTCATTGGCGACTGGAAGAACTACATGAGCCCCGAACTGTCGGCCAAGTTCGACAAATGGATGGAGGAGAACTTGAAGGACACCGGACTCACTTTCGAGATGAACTAGTTCAATTGATGATTAGAAGAGAACTAGTTCATTCGCAAGGGAACTGGAAGTTTGACCAATGGAAGACAACTTGAAGGACACTGGACTCAGTTGCGAGACGAACTAGTTCATTCAAAGTATGAACTAGGTCATTCGAAGATTCGAAATGAATTATTATTAGTTCATTCGAAGCTTTTAGATGATCTAGATCATTCAATAGGAATAGTTCAAGATATACATAATAATTTAATAAATAAATACTAGTTTAAGAACTTTAGTGTATTAGGTTGATTTGAGTACAAACCTCCTTAAATGTAATATGTTCCTCTCAGTCTCACTTATCTACTAATATAAAAATGGAACTAGTAGCAAAATAAACCAGTTCATCACATATAATATACAGCTAACCCAAAACAGTAGAATAATACTCTGATCGAATTGTTTTGACAGAGTTATATATCTTGATAAGAATATACAATTAACATAATTGGTGTTTCACATATATTTAACAATTTTAAAAACATGTAAAAGAATACGAAAAAATAAAAAGGCCTTCAGGAATAAACATTTCAATATTAAAGAACTTACAAGATACTGTTATAATTTTCAGAAATGAAGACCTCAATATTAAAATACAGTATTTTTTTTAATAACTGAGTAGTGGAGAATTTTCAGAATTTTCCGAGTTATTAAGCACAAGATTATCCAGGGATTTAACATCAAAACATTGCTTTAAGCCCATTGAAATCCGCTTGATTGCTATAAACCTTGTGATATAGAGTAGACGAATTGTATTTAATTTTTCAGCTTCTGTATTGCAACAGTTATAAAATTAGTTATTATAATTCTCCAATTAGGTTTGAAGCTTGATATTTCAACACTGGTTATCGCCGTTTAAAGTACGCCTACTTCTACCTACAAAATCGTCTAATCTCCCATTCACAATCTAATCTAATAGAGTATAGAATTTACTAACCACAAATTATATTCCATCTGCATTGCTTTCAAAAGGAACAAAAACAAGTCTGATATGTACTTTTATTATATTTTCGCACTTGGCTTTTTTGCATGTTTTGCTTTATGTGTGTGAGTTTATTTTGATTCTATTGTTTTAATGTTTATTGCTTTAAATAGCAAATAGTTTGAAATTTTAATGAGAATAAATTATTTGTGATAAATTTTGTTGTGATTTGACATAATACCTCACCTATAATATCTACCCCAAAATATAGTCCACAGAATATAAACTTGTTCGAGATTCATTTTAAGCATTGATGGTATGGGAAGCATAGATATTATTTACAAGGATTTGTTTATACCTGACGTTTTAAGAGAATCTCTAGCCGAGCAATAACGGAAAAACCACACAAAGCGTTTTCAAATGAGTCGGCAGGGCAGGGAGCTCTCTCATTGGCTGATTATCAGCTGTTTCCCGAACGCCAACCCAATCACCCAACCAGGGAGCTTCCTGCCCTGCCGATTCCACTGAAAACACCACGCTTTGTGTGGATTGGCCCTAAGTACATGAAAAATCAGGCATTCTTCGTATTAAGGAGAAGTTCTTAAACTTATCTAAATTCACTATGAAAATGAATCACATAACACAGTGTTTTCTATAAAATATGTTTGTTCCGGTTGCACAAAAGCCAGTTGAATTTTAATAGTGATTAAATTCCACGAGAGCCCGAGAGCCAATCAGAGAAGCCTTTTTTCGAAAAAGCCTTCTCTGCTATTGGCATTTAATCATAATTAAATGATGATTAAAACTTAAAATACTTTTGCCTGCTATTAGTTCTGAGATGATTAAATCATCAGAGAACTTAACAGACTATTGTGTAACCGGACCTTTATTTCTTAAATATTCACATGGCATTTTTGACTTAATAACATCTATATTTCATTTACATTCGTGGTTCACATAAGTAAAATCAATGTTTGAATATTTACAAGTATTTTTGGCACAATACCATTCAGTTCTACCATAGAGAAAAGATAGCATAAGAAGATATTCCATAGTATAGGTAGTTTATGTTCCAAATTTCAAGCCTATTATTTTGTTACTGTCAACTACTGCCTATTATCACTGTTGTCTGTTGGGGTGAGAGTGTAAGAACGGCACAGTATGAGAGACTACCAGCGTCACATAGCTTCACAAAAAATAAATACCATGACTATCGGCTTGAGTTAACAGTGTAATTTGGAACATAAACGCCCAATACCATGGGATATCTTCATATGCTATCTTTTATCTATGGTTTTACATGTTTAATCATAGTTTATCTGAGTAGATACTTCATACTCTCATAGGTTCCCCAGCAAATTGCAGCTGAAGCCATCATATAAGTAGTTCGAGCCGTGGCACCCTGGAAGAATCCACGTGGTCCTGCTATTCGGTACACTGTTTTCACGCTGTTTCTCAAACCAATCACGCGGTCCTGTCGACAAAAAAATAATAAATAAATGAATATTCATATGGAATAGCTTTAAATAAATCATAAAACAGAGAAAACTGAATAGTTTTATGTAAGTTCATAAAACCATGAATCAGAGACAGTTACAGATTGAAGTTTGGTTTCGAAGCATCTAAATTTAAAAGTCTACTTAAGTAGGTACTGAAAATGTTGTGAAATGAACAACTACAAGACTTAACCTATTTCGGAATATGTGTAACCTTATCTAAATTTGGGAGAAGAATAGCACAAGGTTACCTTATTTTTCTCTCCCTATCATTTCTATGAAGTGGGCCAACTTATTGTATGAATCAATAAAGAATCAATCAATCTCTCTTTCAAGAAAACAGTGAGTTTTTGGGAAGCATTCTCATAATCTCTCATGTCTCATACTTGTGAAAAATTGAGTAGTAGGCCTATAGCATGGAATAAGGAATAAGTAGTTCTTTACTCCGTGGTAGTAGGTGAATTGTTGATGTTAAGATTTGTTCCATAACAAAATCTATTTAAATTATAAAATAGAATTATAGTACCCTTTTTTGAAATAAATAAAATAATGATTTAAAATACAAATTATAACAACTAGTTTCAGTGATCCACAACATCTTCAGATTTGTCTGTACTGTGATACTGTTGTTTTAATGTCTTACTTCTAAGTGAGGAATTTATTTTTCCTTGTTGACAGTCTGTGTGTTATTTTTAAAGCTAGTGTTTATCATTTTTTGCTTTTCTCTTCATAATGTCATCTATACTTGAGCAATCTAAGCCTTGTTTTATTACCATGGAATGAATAGTTTAATCAAGAATTAGTTGTTGGTTGTGACTATTTATTATTGAATTGTATGGTAAAGCTCAAATTGATTCCCATATGCATGTGTGAGAGTGTGTGTGTCTGCGTGTGTGAAAGTACATTTTGATAAAAATTAGCAGTGTTGTCAGCTCCTACTAACGGGCAAAAGACTTGTTCTTTTTTGTTAGTAGTAATTTTATTTTGCTCTGTGAAAATCATGTTTGTTTTTTTCCTTTTCTCTTATTATACGGTATATATTTTTAGTTTTAAATTACAGTATGTTATTATACTCAAGAGAAGGAACTTGTACTATAATTTGTTTTGATGCAAAATAAAAAATTATTTGATTTGATTTGATTGATTTTGTTTTGGAACCTGGATTTTTTTAAAACCTGAAATTCATACATTTTAAGAATCTATTAATTAGAATCAAGAAGTTTTTATGCCAATAGAGAGTCTCTCAGGTTTTTTTTTACTTTACAATATTACAACTATTACTTCCACTCTATTAATTATTTAATGATTCATACAATAAGATCATCAAGCTGATAGGGAGAGAAAAAATAAGGTAACCTTGTGCTATTCCTCTCGCAAATTTAGATAAGGTTACACATAGTTCGAAATAGGTTAAGTCTTGTAGTTGTTCACTTCAAAAAATTTTCAAGTCTTTAATTATTTTCACAAAGTATTATTCTAGCTCTTACACAGGTTAAGATAATATACAAACAGTCAAACTCTTCCACACATTAGAATAGATGACAGTGCCATCAGTGTTAATCTTGACCCATTTTGGTTATGCTGATACCTTGAAAAATTCTTATACCCCTTGTACAGGATTGTCACTATAAACGACAAATTCGAAAGACAATCTCGCGTGCACTTACATACATTTAATATAGTACTTATATCATCAGGCCTCACAACTGTATTGAACAAGTCATAGGGCCGGTTTCCGAGCTCGGGATTTAGCTAAGTTCTAGACTTTAAACAGCTGGAGTCAGAAAATTGTCTTTCTGAAACGGGGCGTAGTCGCAGTTTTTATGATAATCTTTATTTTCTCATTTCTATGTTTGGAAACGTTTTTCCTTGACGAAATGAAACCTTCCTAAATAATTCTAAATAACTGAATCTTTACACTATTTTCTTTTTATTTTATTTTCTAGTTTTTCGAAATTTAATTTAAACGTAGACTACGCCCCGTTTCGGAAAGCCAATTTTCTGACTCCAGCTGTTTAAAGTCTAGAACTTAGCTAAATCCCGAGCTCGGAAACCGGCCCTTAGAGTTCATAGACACATAGACCTTAAGGTGGGCCATCCACTAGAACCGTTTCCTCCGAACTAGCATCGGCCGAAAACTACCGAACGCGACCGAACAATCCCCCAACAAAGAAAGAAATAGATGCTCGTCAATTGCAACAGGTTCATATGGCCGAGCACGGCCGTCTCCGGCCGATCAATTTTTTGATCCGGATTAAATGGGATTTTCCGGCTCTATCCGGCCGAACTAACTAGTCAAGCTGAGACAACAATGTGTTCCTAACCTAAATTTGTTTCACATTCTTGTTTGTTTTTGTTTTATAAAGTTGTAACTATGGATAATGAAAATTTGATAAGTTTGGTTCAAGAGCATGTTCCATTGTAGGATATGCGAGACAAAAGGTATCACCGTTGTGATATTCAAAGGAATCTGTGAACAAAAATTGCTTAATAATGAATAACTAATTTAGTGGATATTTGTTGAAGGTGATATTATTGTAATGAATAACTAATTTAATGGATATTTGTTTATTCAATTTTCAAAATCTCAATATAATCATCATTGTTTATAAAAAATTTTGGTGGCTATGATAGTAGTTAATTCAATAATTGGCAACTAGACTGTCGTAAACGGTTCCAATGGACGACCATATGCAGCCGAATTGACAGCCGGAAAATTCGTCCGATCCAACGGCCGAACGGATCGGTTAAATACGGTTCCAGTGGACGGTTACCCTAGGATACATGTGGTCTGGTCCTGAAGATAGTACCTAGGTAATGAGACTCACCTTATGATGTTGAGTATTGAGCAGCGTTTTGCAGACATCTAGTGGCGTAGTTACAAAACCGGCCACCCCGCCAGCGAGCGCCCCTGAGCCCACGTGACTTATTAGGCTGTACTCGTTGCTGTTATAGGCCGTCACCAGAGCGGCGCTACACAGCTCGTACACTGTGAACTGGATCGCCTGATTACACACCAATTAAAATTATTATAGTCCAGATCCTGTAGCTTTGCCTATCGGTGGAGGGCCACTAGACTACACTACTACCCATTCAAAAACATCGAACCTTTTTGAAAATGTATCTTTCCATAAGCAACATTTGCTCTATTGTATCTTCTCAAAAGCAACGTGTTGCATCCGAAAAGATACACAAGGAGCTCCAATGTATCTTTCCATGCGCAACAGATGCTTTTTTGTATCTTCTCATTGAAATGTTATTTTATTTTCTAGTTTTTCGAAATTTAATTTAAACGTAGACTGCGACTACGCCCCGTTTCGGGAAGCCAATTTTCTGACTCCAGCTGTTTAAAGTCTAGAACTTAGCTAAATCCCGAGCTCGGAAACCGGCCCTTATTTGTAAATTGTTGCTTTTTGTCTCTTTGTTTTGTAAGTTTTGGCGAATAAATTTTATTTGTTTTACCTGGTAGGGCACGTTCATAGTCATCTGAGTAGTGTAAGATCGGTAGAACGCTCTCACTCCTTCCTCCCTTAGCATACTAGTGATGCAATGCCAATTGGAGCGATAACGGCTGTTCTGCATTTGCCGACGTTGTTTAATAGCTGCAATTCGATAAAATAAATTCAATTTCAAGCGAAAATCTATAATATAATGAAGAAAAGAATTGACTTAAAAATGAAAATATAAATCTTAGTAGGTCTACCCTTTTAAATTATTTCGTCACGACATGTTTCAGCTTTATCAGCTACTAATAAAAAGACCCTAAAGAAAAAAGACAGGAATTGTCTTATACATGAACGGGATACGAGATACAAGAATGAGGCATAATCACGTCTGAACTACTCAACTGATTAACTTGAAAATTTGAATGTAGATTTTCAATTTACCGAGGATGGTTATAGGCCTTGTAAAATCTGACAAAGCATCTTTGGAACGGTTCCACTTGTTTTTCGTTCCGCTACTACGTAGACATCATGTCGTCATCATGTCTGTCTGTCTGCGCGCTGTGTCTTTTGTGCGTCTGCGCTGTTCAGTGACGTCTCAATCGCGGTTTTTTGCCACTGCTCCATCAGCTGGTTTTCTATACTTCTATTCGTATTTTTTCGTCGGATTGTTTGCCGTTGCTATTTTAATATTTGTGCTATTCGATTTTTTAGAATTTAATCTTGTCTTTTGGCACCTTACCTTTTTGATATTTGCCACTTTTTCAACATACGTTTCCAAACGTTTTCGTACGTGGCTACATTTCCGCTTTCCCCCTTTTCTTACTAGCGTCTTTGCTTTTGCTGTTTGTCGTTCAATGGAGATAGTCGAGTGTGTTCTTTCTGCGCTCGGTCTAAACCTTTCATCTGAATTCATCGGACTTACAAAACCTTTTTAAAGTGTGAATTATTCTTCAAATCAATTCGTTTGTTCTATTCTTCAGTGTGATTCAATTATTCATCGAGTTTTTCACTCAGTTACTCTGTTAAAATTGGATAAACTTTGTCTAAAAATTCAACCTCATGTAAGCTTCAGTTGCCATTTTTTCTACAATTGGCTTCACCTCGTGAACCTCAAATTTTCAAGTGCATCATCTCTACTGTTTGGAAATCAATCCAAAAATTCCACAATTTGAAGATTGGATTATTCGTTTGGAATTCTACTCGCTCCAGCCTACTTTTCCATTGGGGGATTCGCCTGCTGTAATGGACGTTTCCATGCTTGTCATCACATGGCCTAATCACTTCATCGCTTGCTGATGTCCTGTTCCTGTTGGTATTGCGGAGTCGTTGCCTGTCTGCCTGGCCGCATCTCCTCTTCAAAATTTTATTCAGGTTATGTAAATCGTTCTTTTCAATTTTCATTTACGTATACATCATTATTGTTTTATTAATGTCTATCTTGACATGCAATTCACTAAGGCTACCGACGCCTATTTATTCTTTGTATTTTACAGTTACCCTTGACTTCACAAGTGATTTTTTTGAGGCCACTGACGCCTACTTATTATTTTATTAATGTCTATCTTGACATTCAACTCATTGAGGCCACTGACGCCTACTTATTTGATTAATGTCTATCTTGACATGCAATTCACTAAGGCCATCGACGCCTATTTATTTATTGGATTTGACAGTTACCCTTGACTTCACAAGTGATTTTTTTTGAGGCCACTGACGCCTACTTATTGTTTTATTAATGTCTATCTTGACATTCAACTCATTGAGGCCACTGACGCCTATATAATTGTATTCAATAGTAGCAACTATTTATTCATTGGATTTGACAGCTACCCTTGGCTTTACAAGTGATTCGTTGAAGGCCACTGTCGCCTATTACTCGTTCTAATTGATGTCTGTCTTGACATTCAATTCATTGAAGGCCCATGTCGCCTATATTTACCTGGATAATCTTCATTGTATTTATTAGCTACCCTTAGCTCTTAAGTGATATTTTAAGGCCAGTAACGCCTATTAATTGTTTGGTCGAAGTCTATCTTGACATTAAAATCACTGAAGGCCTATGCCACATATATTTTTTATGTATGTTATTTGCTGAGCATTTTTTACAGCTTATTGTCATTTTTTAATCATTATTATTGTACCTTAGTAATAGCTTTCATTATTGCCCTCAATTATATTCATTTCAGGTATCATTATTAATACCTTTGCATTTATTGCAATATCATTAATACCAATATCATTAATAATTAATATCATTAATACCTTTGCATTTATTGCAATATCATTAATAATTTAATATCATTAATACCTTTGCAGTTATTGTCAGACCTCAATGGTCATTAATGTCATTGACCTAATTTCTTTTAAATGTTGTAGTTCTCTACATTATTTCACATGTTGTAATTTTCCCAAGGTTTGACAATTGTTTTTGTATGTGGCCATCTGCCTATTATTATTTAAGGATTCAAAGACTTAACCTACTTACAATTGCCTTTGTATGTGGCCATCTGCCTACTATTAATTTATTGATCTCAAAATACTTGATACAATTGTTTTTGTATGTGGCCATCTGCCTACTATTATCATCTTATTATTATTAAATCTTATATTGTTGATTCATTTAGTCTTTTATTGGTGTACCTACCACACTTCAAGCTATCAGTATTTTTATGTACAGAATTCAAAGATTTATTTGTAGGTATTCATACCAACTATCATCCACAGTCCACTGCCCTGCCCTTGGATTCTGTCATAAAAATTGGTCCTCCAAGCTGTTCATTTTTGAGCCAGTCTTCACTTAGGATAATTGTTAATTTTTATTACCCATTTCTTGGTCCATTGAACCTTGGGGTTTCAGTGACCGTGTGCCTAATAGTCTAGCTTGACGCCAATGATTAGGTCCCACTCTAGTGTATATTTTATTTCATTGTACCTTTGTATGTTTATATTGTTTAATATTAAGCATTCACACACTTGTTTCAAATTTTCAGTACTGGCTGCAACTCAAAGCACGCTGCGACGTGTATGCACCAGCTATCAACTATCTTGTACCCTGAGAGACTGAACCGCACTGAACTGGTCACAGACGGCTATTGCGCATTGAGAAAACAACACACGGCATACCACACCGCCTTGCGAGCTCGCTACTTGACTCGCCGCACAGCAAGCTTGATACAACTTGCCTCAAACCCACAGGCGTGCCTCTCTGCTTACTGGACCAGCGCCCAAGGTTGCTTATTGGCGCAGCAATCGCATTGCTACAGTGCCTACTTGTCATTCACTCAGGTTTTTCTGTTAATTTTTAAGCATGTCTGATCGTGAGGAAGATTCACTTCCTGAGCCTTCTGCTCTTTTCAATACAAGAGACAATTTGCACCAGGAAATAGATTGGTTCATAACCAGCTATAACGATTATGTTGTGGACACTGAAGCCACTTATTATCAACTATTGACTGTAAAAAACGAACTAGGTTCACTTAGAATTAAGTATGATAAGATACATCAACAATTATCGAATTCAGAGTTGCAAGTGCAGGACACTTCAACTCATTTTGAGATACTCAATAAGTTTATCTCCATTACCTCTAAGGCAAACGCTGCATTAACTGCCTTTGAAAGCAGACAACGCAACAATGAGGCCACTGCTGGTGCTTCCCAGCGGCCAACATCTCAAAACGCACCTTTGGCAAATTTTCAGTTGCCTCAGATACCGCTTCCACGCTTCAATGGGGAGCTTTCAAAATGGCATTCTCAAGTGCTTTTACTAACATTATTGGTAATCAAGATAACATTAATGATTCATTGAAATTTTTCTATCTTCGTCAATCACTCAGTGGTGAAGCTCTTGCTAGAGTGGAACACATTGAAGCTGACGAAAATGGTTTTCAGCTTGCATGGAACCTCTTAAGGAGAGGTATGACAACAAGAGATTAATTGCTGCCAGGCATGTCACGGCAATTGAATCTCCGCCTACCATAAAGCGTAACTGTCCGCAATCATTACGGGCATTCATTGACTTTTGCAAGTCCCACATCACCGCGCTCGAAGCGCTTCAACTTGGAGTCCAAATCAAGGACTTGTTGTATATGCACAAAATGTTGTTGCAGTTGGATACTGCTACTGTTCGAGAATGGGAAAAGAGTGTTGGTATACACGACATTCCCACCATTGATAAATTCTGGAATTTTTTGGAATCACAATGCAAAATCATGGAAGCTGTTGCTTCAAGCTCAGCTAACCATCATCAAGGAAATGTACAGCAAAGTACATCCAACTCGGTTGGTGCTTATAGCAAGCCGAAGTTCAATCAAAGTCAATCAAATATTCAAGCTAGGATGCAGATTACTACCTCTTCTATGTCACCTTGTAGTTTTTGTAATTCTGTTGGTCATTTTCCAAATCGTTGTAATGAATTATTGAAGTTACAGGTTACTGATCGTTGGAATGCTGTCCGTGACAAAAGGTTATGTTATAATTGCCTCAAGCCTTTCGCACCCAATCATGTTTGTTCGGACAAATCGTGTACACTTTGTGGCAAGAGTCACCACACTGTTCTTCACAGGTCGTATCCTCAATCACGGGACACTCAGCCTACTTCTAAGGATAAGGTAACTTCAAATCTTATTCATTCTCAATCTTTTGCTCCCTCCAAGGGTAAGAATGCTGTTTTGAATTCCGTCATGGTTCAGAATGCGGAAACAACTAAGCAAGCTGTTTCTCATGCTGAACAGCCTCAGAAGAACTCTCATGTCACGATGAGCTCTACTTCGTCACTGTGTTTGCAACAGCAATCAACTGTCGCCTTGTTACCTACTGCTGAAGTTTTGGTTCAATCTTCTAGTGGGGAATTTATTAAAGCAACCGCGCTTTTAGACTCTTGCTCTGATTGTAATTTGATGTCAACTAGGTTGGCTGAAAAATTGTCACTTGCTGCCTTGTATTCTGACACTTTGATTCATAGTGTAGGTGAGAATAAGACCAAATCATCTATTTCTCATTCGGTTTGCTTGTCTTCATCTGATCGTTCGTGGTCGGTTGAAGAAAATTGTATTGTAGTTGATAGCATATCATCTAATGTTCCTAGGGTGAACATCGATCTTTCCAAAATTTCAATTCCCGTTGAACTCAAATTAGCGGATCCATTGTTTGATCAATCTAAACCTGTAGATTTGTTACTTGGTGCTGGCATATTTGCATCGATACTTCAGCCTGGTAAATTATATCTGGCTCAAAATGCTCCCATTCTTCAGAAAACCAGTCTAGGTTGGGTCATATTTGGTTCTTGTAAAGCTATTCGTCCTATTGCAGCACCTCGTTCGTGCCTCCCCGCTTCACCTGTGGCCGCTCCCCGTAGGGTCACATCGAATGTCCTAACTTCAAATGATGTCTCTCATCAGTTAGAGAAATCAGTTCAGGTATCAGTTCAGGAAATCAATTCTCAATCAGTTCAGGTATTAGCTACCACCTCTTCTCATAATGATGTTATCTCAGGCATAATTAATAGCTGCTCCACCTATCATAAAATCGTTCGTACAACAGCATATGTTCTACGGTTCATTCATAATTGTAGGAAACAAAATTCAGTCACTCCGCGTTTTGGTCAATTAACTATCTCTGAAATTTCAGAAGCTGAAAATTGTATCTTCAAATCTATTCAAGAAGAAGCTTTCTCTGCCGAACTTAAAGCATTGCGTCAAAATCAGGAGCTATTGCCTAATAGTTCTATTAAAGCCTTGTCACCATTTGTTCATTCAGATTCTCTGCTCAGAGTTGGTGGACGTTTGCAAAATGCAAATGCTTCCTTTGATTACAAACATCAAATTTTGTTGCCTAGCAATCATAAATTCACTCGTGCATTGATTGTTGCTCACCATCGTCGTATAAGTCATGCTGGGGTGCAGGCCACCATGGCCAGTGTAAGACAACGATTTTGGTTTCCCTCCACCCGTCGCACCATCAAAAGTGTATTGCGGCATTGCATATTGTGTTTTCGCTTTTCGGCTCTTTGCTCTGAGCAAATCATGGGTAGTTTACCAGCGGCCCGCGTTCAGGCCAATGTTCCCTTTTACAATTGTGGTTCGGATTACGCCGGTCCTATTCCCATTCGTGTAGGCGGCCCCAAATCTTGTACTTTTTCTCCACCACTCTTCAGAAAAAAGACCCATTCCTCAACCACTCTTCAGAAAAAAGGCAAATGGTTGAACAGTTGTGAAAATTTGAAGGTCGGTACAGTTGTCATCTTGAAGGATCCTGGTTCCGCGCAGTCCACTTGGAAGCTGGCGCGCATTACTGAAGTTCATCCCGGTAAGGACGACAAGGTTCGAGTTGTCACTGTTCTCACTCCCTCTGGCACCTTTAAGAGAGCTATTTCGAGTTTAGCACCTCTTCCCATTGATGAGGATTCTAGTTAATCCCCTTGCTCTTGGTTCATGTTGTATTTTCAGGTTTCATTGTTCTTTTCCCCTGGTTCTCACAAGGGGCCCAGTTTTCAATTTCCAATTGCCTTGCCAGATTTTACATATTTCTTACTTTTTCTTATTGTGCCATACCCCCGTATGACACAAGGGGCCCAGTTTATGTAAAATCTGACAAAGCATCTTTGGAACGGTTCCACTTGTTTTTCGTTCCGCTATTACGTAGACATCATGTCGTCATCATGTCTGTCTGTCTGCGCGCTGTGTCTTTTGTGCGTCTGCGCTGTTCAGTGACGTCTCAATCGCGGTTTTTTGCCACTGCTCCATCAGCTGGTTTTCTATACTTCTATTCGTATTTTTTCGTCGGATTGTTTGCCGTTGCTATTTTAATATTTGTGCTATTCGATTTTTTAGAATTTAATCTTGTCTTTTGGCACCTTACCTTTTTGATATTGCCACTTTTTCAACATACGTTTCCAAACGTTTTCGTACGTGGCTACATTTCCGCTTTCCCCCTTTTCTTACTAGCGTCTTTGCTTTTGCTGTTTGTCGTTCAATGGAGATAGTCGAGTGTGTTCTTTCTGCGCTCGGTCTAAACCTTTCATCTGAATTCATCGGACTTACAAAACCTTTTTAAAGTGTGAATTATTCTTCAAATCAATTCGTTTGTTCTATTCTTCAGTGTGATTCAATTATTCATCGAGTTTTTCACTCAGTTACTCTGTTAAAATTGGATAAACTTGTCTAAAAATTGCAACCTCATGTAAGCTTCAGTTGCCATTTTTTCTACAATTGGCTTCACCTCGTGAACCTCAAATTTTCAAGTGCATCATCTCTACTGTTTGGAAATCAATCCAAAAATTCCACAATTTGAAGATCGGATTATTCATTTGGAATTCTACTCGCTCCAGCCTACTTTTCCATTGGGGGATTCGCCTGCTGTAATGGACGTTTCCATGCTTGTCATCGCATGGCCTAATCACTTCATCGCTTGCTGATGTCCTGTTCCTGTTGGTATTGCGGAGTCGTTGCCTGTCTGCCTGGCCGCATCTCCTCTTCAAAATTTTATTCAGGTTATGTAAATCGTTCTTTTCAATTTTCATTTACGTATACATCATTATTGTTTTATTAATGTCTATCTTGACATGCAATTCACTAAGGCTACCGACGCCTATTTAATCTTTGTATTTTACAGTTACCCTTGACTTCACAAGTGATTTTTTTGAGGCCACTGACGCCTACTTATTATTTTATTAATGTCTATCTTGACATTCAACTCATTGAGGCCACTGACGCCTACTTATTATTTGATTAATGTCTATCTTGACATGCAATTCACTAAGGCCATCGACGCCTATTTATTTATTGGATTTGACAGTTACCCTTGACTTCACAAGTGATTTTTTTTGAGGCCACTGACGCCTACTTATTGTTTTATTAATGTCTATCTTGACATTCAACTCATTGAGGCCACTGACGCCTATATAATTGTATTCAATAGTAGCAACTATTTATTCATTGGATTTGACAGCTACCCTTGGCTTTACAAGTGATTCGTTGAAGGCCACTGTCGCCTATTACTCGTTCTAATTGATGTCTGTCTTGACATTCAATTCATTGAAGGCCCATGTCGCCTATATTTACCTGGATAATCTTCATTGTATTTATTAGCTACCCTTAGCTCTTAAGTGATATTTTAAGGCCAGTAACGCCTATTAATTGTTTGGTCGAAGTCTATCTTGACATTAAAATCACTGAAGGCCTATGCCACATATATTTTTTATGTATGTTATTTGCTGAGCATTTTTTACAGCTTATTGTCATTTTTTAATCATTATTATTGTACCTTAGTAATAGCTTTCATTATTGCCCTCAATTATATTCATTTCAGGTATCATTATTAATACCTTTGCATTTATTGCAATATCATTAATACCAATATCATTAATAATTTAATATCATTAATACCTTTGCATTTATTGCAATATCATTAATAATTTAATATCATTAATACCTTTGCAGTTATTGTCAGACCTCAATGGTCATTAATGTCATTGACCTAATTCTTTTAAATGTTGTAGTTCTCTACATTATTTCACATGTTGTAATTTTCCCAAGGTTTGACAATTGTTTTTGTATGTGGCCATCTGCCTATTATTATTTAAGGATTCAAAGACTTAACCTACTTACAATTGCCTTTGTATGTGGCCATCTGCCTACTATTAATTTATTGATCTCAAAATACTTGATACAATTGTTTTTGTATGTGGCCATCTGCCTACTATTATCATCTTATTATTATTAAATCTTATATTGTTGATTCATTTAGTCTTTTATTGGCGTACCTACCACACTTCAAGCTATCAGTATTTTTATGTACAGAATTCAAAGATTTATTTGTAGGTATTCATACCAACTATCATCCACAGTCCACTGCCCTGCCCTTGGATTCTGTCAGGCCTATTTTAAATTCTTCAAGTTTTCAGTTTGTCGTGTTTTTAATTAAACTTTTGTGAAGCACGAGTTACCGGCTAGTAGAAAATAAAATGAAAAATGAAAATGAGTTTTATTCTGCCTTGACAAACAAATACAAAAATGATAAACAGTATTCTAGTTTAGAATTATATTTTCGTGAGGTCCACGTTATAATGGAAGTGGAAAAAATAGAACAGAGTTGGCGATTCTCTGCCTTGCGACTGCCTTCTATAGAGGATAGCTGATACCAGTCTATCTCATGTATTAATTGTTCATTCTTTTTAAAGTAATAATCAATCATATTTTATTCGTCAATAAAATATATTTTCAATGAATTAGTTTTCATAATAAGGAATAAATCTTTTGGTTATTAGTTATATTTCTACATTGTTAGAAAACGATCTGGCAATGTTCAGGTGCTACAATAGGATAGCGCTATCTGCTTTGTTGAATGATAGACAAGGCAATGATGATCAAATACTGTCATTATAACGTGGACCTCAATCTGCACCGACTATATACACAGACTCTATACAGAATAATACACTTTGTGAAAATAATGGGTAAAAGAAAGGAGATGGGGCCGCACTACCTGTGCACTGGGCTATTGTTCCAAAATTAAGGTGCATCCTCTAAATCTAGACTAGCATACTTCATTGTGCTCTGATTCCGCTTTATTACCCTTTTAGTGTCCATTAGTGGCCCCGTGTGCTTTCTTGAAGGCAATTCTAGCTGGTAGCACCAACTTATCTATTACTTTGCACCTTACTTACATCTGTTACTTGTTAGTTATTGAATGTGAATCAGTGATCAAGTACTTTTTATATTATTTTATTATTCCCAATGATTCATTTGATGAAACTCAACTTGCTCACAATCGATTTTTTGGCGTCCTTTAAAATTCTATTAGACTGAATTGAACACAACTTGACAAACATATGTATACGTGTATTATGTGTATGTCAAGTCCCATTCAGTATAATAGAATTTATAAGGACGGCAAACAAATGTACGCCCAAAACTCGATGTGGGCTTTACTTACACACCACGTACGTTTGACTAAATTTGTACTTATTATCGAAAGTAATGTGTGTGTTTATCCAATCACTGTATCCTACCACTGGTTTACAGTTGAAAGTGCCTTCAAGTAATCACACTGGTCCACCAATATATTCCTCGGAGTGGAATCCTTAACAATAGACCACGAAAATGTCGAAACTCATTAACAATAGGCGACCACTGAAGGGTCACTAGAACTTCTACCTGTCCATCCATTGTTTTCGGCGGCCCCGTCTCATTTCTTCAACCCAAAATAATATATAATACATACAGAGTACATAATGAAAAAATTGTTAGATAAGTTCTTAAACTCCATATAGAATTTTTTCATGAAGTGAGATTATTTATGTGCATTGAGGTGACACATTATAATTAACTTCTACTCTTACTCAATTTCAACTCATTCTTCGTTGGGGACTAATTAATTTATTTTTCATTTTGATCTTTTAGGTGTTTTGGATCAATCAATTTGAAATAAATTGATTCAGCCTCAGTTTTTTGTGAAGAATTGGAATATCACCAAGTTGATACAGAGCGTTATTCTATTTATGAATTTTAATAACTTTTTTAATATAGTTATTGATTAGGTACTTACTGTCACATGGTACCATAATCGAGTCATGGACAAGAGTTGCAACAGCTCCGCAAATTCCTGCAAAATGTAAACAAGTTGCAAATTTAATAAACATCTTCTAGGTTTATGAAAAATTTGATCAAATGAGATAGTACTCATTTGAGATAATACTGAGGTAATTTATGACATGGCCTAATGTAATACATGTATTTTTTAAGCGAAATAAATAATATTGAATAATTTCATTCCACATTTAACGCATTATACAACAATAATATGAATTATTATTAAACGAGAATCCAAAGTTGGATGTAAACAACAATGAAGACTTCTGCTATTGCAAATATTGACAGCAGGGTTAACAACTAGATGGAAATTCGACGAGAGCAGGTACAGTAGCTCTCCCGTGGTTTACAGCATCTAACTTTGAATTTTCGTTTAATAATATTATTATTTTTATCGATTAGCATTTGAATGAATGCAATGTCTCATCAATTTCCAATTATATGAAATTACTATACAGGTAATGTGTTGAAAAAAAATTACAATACAATGAATAGTGGTCATGTATAATTCATTTTTTAATATTCTTTAATATTTTAATTCTGTAATGTTTTAACATTCAATAATATAGTTTTGGAATATAATTTCAATGATTTATATCGTTTGTGAAACAAAGCTAATTATTATTAATACATATTATTCTAAAAATGATTTATTCATGTTCATGCCACTTGAGCACTACTCAAAATTTGTGGTTTCACACAACAAACATAAAAATAAATAATTATTGGACCGTAACTCTCAGTTATTGTCTCTCACCATAAACAAACTGTCCATCAGAGCGTTTCATGGCGTGCGTTTTGAGAAACTCGTACGTCCAGAAGTAGGAGCCGTGCGCCGGGCCGCAGCCAATCAGCATTATGCCGACTCCGCGATAGGGAGCCCTCAGACCCCCCTCCTTCACCAGCTGGTACAGCGAGCGACCAATGCTGTTGTACGTCTCTGACGAATTGGGGGACAGGATCTGCATCCTTGTCTGGGAAACATTATAAAATATCAGATTATACAAATATAAAATGAGATAAACCTACCGACAAATTAGCTACAAAGTTATAGCATAGAGGAAAATAGCATGAGGAGATATCTCCCATGGTATAGGGCGTTCATGTTCCAAATTTCACTGTTAAGGCTGTGCAAAGGCTAAAAATAAACTTTCTGCTCGTGATATTTTATCATCAAGCTATCAAAATGAAAAAGTTTTCTTAGGTAAACATTTTTTTCCCGATCATTACTTTTTGAGATATGAGCGCCTGAAGTTTGTATTTTTGGAACAGAACATTTCAAATTCGGTAAGATAAAAATTCATGAGATTTGGAGGATGGATTCTTCATGGTAGCCTATTTTTGATATAGTAAAACAATTTTTTTTTGAAAATATCAATTTTTATAACAGTTATTCAATTTACCAAAAATATAACTCTTAGTTATTTTTAGTAAATTGAATAACTATCTTAAAAATTGATATTTTCAGAATATTTTTGTTTTACTAGATCAACAATTTTATGAAGATTCCATCCTCTGAATCCCATGGGTTTATCTCTTACCAAATTTGAAATGTTCTGTCCCAAATATGTAAACTTTAGGCGCTCATATCTCAAAAAGTGATGATCAGAAAAAAATGTTTTCTTGAGAAAACTTTTCATTTTGATAGCTTGATGGTATACGAATCGAAAAAAATTGAAAAATATCACGAGTAGAAAGTTTATTTTCAGCCTTTGCACAGCCTTAAGAATTAGTGATCACTAGATTTATCCGGTGATGAAGTCTCTCATAATGTGCCTTTTTTACACCCTCATCCCAACAAAACAGTAATAATAGACAGTTTAGTTTGATTCTAAGTCATTGAACAGCGCTGCTGGATAGACTGTGTCAAGGGTTTATAAAACATGTCACAGGAAAGTTTCAAGATGTCATCTCACTATCAAGAAATTCACTCAGGCTATAAAATGGATGCTCTACCAAGAAATATTTCAAATCTGCTCGAAATAGTCTATCACTTCTACAATCCTTGACCCACTCAGGCAGTTTACTGAAAATTTTAAAAGCAATGAAAGGATAACTCTTCTGAGTCCTTGCTAAAAGCTATCTTGGCAGTAGCATAGAGAAACAATAGCATAAGTAGATATCCCATGGTATAGGGCGTTTATGTCGCAACTTTTACTGTTATCTCAAGCTGATAGTCCACGTAGTTTTTTCCTGTGAAGCTTTATGACGCTGGTAGTCTCTCATATTGTGCCGTTCATACACTCTTACCTGGTTAAAACAGTAAAAATCGACAGTAATCGGCTTGAGATAACAGTAAAAGTTGCGACATAAACGTCCTATACCATGGGATATCTTCTTATGCTATTATTGTTTCTCTATGGCAGTAGTCGCTACACGCCAGGCACAATAGGACACTTGATTAGGTTTCTCAGATTGTATTTCTACGATTTGACGCCTAGTTAGATTTGATAGTTGAATAAAAATAATAAATAGACCTACAATTTTGTTTTATTAGAAAACCCTAAAAAAACTATTTTTAAAATTATGGCAAATAAAATAATCACTGCAAATGTATTGTTTATAATCAAAATCTGAAGTTTATAAAGCATATTAAAAATATTAATGATTTTAATCATTGATGATACTTTTAATAAATAAAATATATAGGTTTAATAAATTTGGAAGTAGAACAGTTTTGGGCTAGGCCTGTTGCTCTCGCCTAGTGATTTGTGTTGTATTAATGAATAAATATTATTATTTTTATGTTTCTATGTCTCGTTCCTTGAAATGCCCTCAAGAGCATAGGAAAGAAATTCATTCATAAAAAATGAGTTGAATTTAATAAATTAAAAACCATGATTCAACAGAATCACTCACTATAATAAATTTTAAAATTAAGATGACTTAAAAATCACTAATAACATTTTCAAAGCAGAATTTTGTAAAACATTGTCGTTCCTTGAAATGCCCTCAAGAGCATAGATGATGAATCCACAGGAGAGGAATTCATTCATAAAAAACAATTTAGTTGAATTTAATGAATAAAAAAACCATGATTCAACAGAATGACTCACTATAATAAATTTTAAAATTTAGACGACTTTAAATCACATATAACATTTTCAAAGCAGAATTTTGTGAAACATTATGTTCTCTACCCATAATTATTTATTTTAAAAATATATTCAAAGAAAAATGTTTACCTTGACAGTGTCCAATGGATAGAAAAAACAGTTTTCCATAATTCCTGCAACTGATCCTGAAATAAAGTTTGTTGAAGATTCGGCTTCATGGTGAATTGGGGCAGTTTTCTTCATTTTATTTAAAAACAGCAACTCTCATGGGCACTCACCAAAACAAAAATGTTGTCTACGGTTAGTTTGTTTTCATTTTGTTTCACTTTAACAGAAATGAACAGAAGTAGGTATTGAGGTTCACCTCAAACAGTCAGAATACCTTACAGATAGAATCAATTCTTTCCTATTCATCTAATTCTGACACTTGAAGTAGGTCTTATTATACATGTAATAGTCTACTGAAGGTTCTTTTGAAGCAGAAAGCAAGTAAAATTGTGTGAAATGTTGATAATCGTCAGACAGCTGACTCAGTAGATAAGAGCAGTTTTACTGTCACCTGTAATTACAAGTTTTGATGAACTATGGTGACACTTCAAACTGTCAGTATTCCTGATAGAATAGCATCAATGCTTGCCATTCAATTAATGCTGACAGTTCAAAGTGACTATTACTGTAGGAAGAACAGTTTTGAAAACTATTGTATTGATGTCAATTTGTGTCAAAAACTTTTTTGAATCATTCTTTTCTGTTTTTTAATAATTAATTCTTAATTAATCCATGACTAGCCTTTTACTGAATAGATTTTGTTGTAGCCTACTTGAAAAATCTGGTGTGGCGCACTCACACAACTTTCCTTGCCATTATGAAAATTGATCACCTGACGCTAGTGTTCACACGAATCAAAGTCTACTATTCAAAGATCTGAGCCAGCTGGTGACAGGACAATAACGCTGGAGAAACATGAAGTCTGCTATCTATTCCTAGTGAATAATTTAATAGAATCAACAGTTTGCAATACTGAATAATTACATTTTCTCGAATTTCGAGCTTATTTTCAATTTTAGGTAAAAATGTTACTGAACATAAAATTGTAGAGATTTTCATGCTCAATCTTTTCCACTTGAATATTTTTGTTTAAATTGTATCTAAAACCTAATAATTAAGAATCTAAAATCTATGCATCTGGGGCAGAGCTCCTGAAATTTTTAGACATGGGAATTGTGGCAGTTGATAGAGCTTATCAATCACTATTTTAGGTATAAATTTGATGCAAATCGTTGGAGCCGTTTTCGAGAAAATCGTGAAAACCCCTGTTTTTGACAACACTTTCGCCATTTTAGCCACCATCTTGAATTGCATTTGATCGAATTTTTCGTGTCGGATCCTTATAGTGTAAGAAACTTTTAAGTTCCAAATTTCAAGTCATTCCGTTAATTGGGAGATGAAATATCGTGTACAGAGACATACAGACCAATACACAAAAACCACTTTTTTGGACTCAGGAGACCTTGAAACGTATAGAAATTTTGAAATTAGGAAAACTTATTTTTTTGGAAAGCATTACTTTCCTTTCCTATGGTAATAGGGCAAGGAGAGTAAAAATTAAATGGTAGGCTAGGTTACTCAAGAAGCACTTTCAGAGTACCTGGATAGTTATCACTGTCTCTAGACAGGGCACAGCTCTTGTGGGCAACCTTCTACCGATTTAAAGCCCAAAACGCGGTAGAAGACTTGTAAAGGACTGCTCACTCGAGAAGATGACTTCAAGATGTAATTAGTGTCCACATATCACTACCCTGACATTTGTGCGCGTTATAAATGCCAAGCAGAGCTCCAAAGCATCGAAAAATGCTTTTCTTAAACCTTGAAAATATACTATAAAGCTAGTAAGCTTGAAAATCTTCATCACCGGATAAATCTAGTGATCACTAATTCTTAAGGCCGTGCAAAGGCTAAAAATAAACTTTCTACTCGTGATATTTTTCTCAGTTTTTCAATTTGTATATCATCAAGCATTCGAGTTTTCTCAGGAAAACATTTTTTTTCTGATCATTATTTTTTGAGATATGAGCGCCTAAAGTTTAAATTTTTGGGACAGAACATTTCAAATTCGGTACGATATAAATCCATGAGATTTAGAGGATAGATTCATCATGGTATTGTTTATCTAGTAAAATAAAAATTTGCTGAAGATATCAATTTTTAAGATAGTTATTCAATTTACTAAAAATAACTTTCAGTTAAGTTATTTTTGGTAAATTAAATAACTTTTCCAAAAATTGATATTTTCAGAATATCTTTGTTTTACTAGATCAACAATATCATGAAGAATCCATCCTACAAATCTCATGGATTCATATCGTATTGAATTTGAAATGTTCTGTCCCAAAAATTTCAACTTTGGGCGCTCAAATCTCAAAAAGTAATAATCAGAAAAAAATGTTTTCTTGAGAAAACTCTTTCATTTTGATAGCTTGATGATATACATACTGTATCAAAAAACTATGAAAAATATCACGAGTAAAAAGTTTATTTTTAGCCTTTGCACAGCCTTAACAGCTTTGTGTGGCTTGGTCCTAATTGTAACTGATTAATATAGTAACTCATTTTAATAAATTGGTCCTATTTAATAAAATGACAAGAAACCTGTCCTGGATATAACGTCTCAATCTGAGCTGTTAGGCTAGTTACACGCACATCAATTATTGGACGTACGATATTTTGCCGTCCTTATAAGTTCTATTCGATTAAACAAAAATGATGTTTCACTTTTTGTGTAGTTCAGAAGTTGATGTTTGTCAAGTTCCGATTAATCAGATAGAATTCATAAGGCCTGCAAAAAATCGAACATACAAAAATCGATGTGTATGTAAACTGGCTTTACTGGTGTGAGAGCCGAAACTAGTCGCTCGCTATTTGGATACAAATAAAAATATAGTGAAGCGGCAAAGGTACATTAGCTTCAAGCTTAAGAGTGTTGAAGGTAATGCTAGTAATTAAATGGTGGAGCGGTTGGTTCAGACCAAACAATAATTGATATGCATTACATTCAACACAATCCAGCTTGGAGGTACCTTATCCGTTCCACAAGTTTTTCTCCATTAGTGGTATGACGTAATTCGAACAAAAAACCAGGCAGTGCTACCAAACTGAAGGTTGTAACATCTCAGACCACTATAGTGAGGTCCACGTTATAATGGCAGTGTTTGATTGGCAATGGTATTGCTATCCTTGTCCATCATTCAACAAAGCAGATAGCGCTATCTCTTTCTCGCTTTGCTCTGTTGCCAGATTGGATTTTAACAATGTAGAATAAATAATTATCAAAATATTTCACCTTAATTATGAAATTATTCAAAATATAATTCCGCGCTTAATAAAATATAATTGATTATTTTAAACGAGATTGAACAATTAATATTTAATAAACCTGTATCAGCTACCGTCAAGAAGGCATTGACAAGACAGTGAGGATCGGCAACGTTGTTCTCCTATCTTTCTCCACTACCATTATAACGTGGACTTCACTATAGACCATCTTGAAGGAAGTAACTTGTAACAATAATTCTATGGCTTAATAATAGAAAAGGACTTCAGCCAGTTAAACACACATCAATTTTTGGACGTACGATTTTTGCCTTACCTATAAATTCTATTATATTTAATAGATGATGTCAAACAGATGATGTTTGTCTAATTCCGTTAATCTGGTAGAATTCATAAGGACGGCAAAAAATTGAACGTCCAAAAACCGATGTGAGTGTAACTGGCTTTACGGCTCACTGTAGTAAACGTTGTAATAACTGCGGTTTATGTTCTGATGTTATAAGGGTGGCCACTATCGAGTGTGTTCAACAAGTGTGAACACACATGCTCGTCACACAAGTTGTGTCATAAGCGAAAGGCTTCGAAGAGGGTGCTTCACATCTGCGAGTACCTTTAATTCTAGTCAAATCGAATTAAGAGGCACGTTGTGCTGTTTAGTTTTTACATTATTACAGTACCGTATCGTGTTTATATTGCAGGCTGATACACACGGACTAGTGTCAGCTACAGAATGTCTTTAGTGGGCACCTTTAGTGCCCACTTTAGGCTATATTACTACAAGTTGGTAATATCACAGAGAAAAGATAACATAAGAAGTTTTCCCATGGTATAGGACATTTATGCTACAAATTTCACTGTTAACTGAAGCCGATAGTCCTAGTAGTTCTCTTTCGTGGAGCTATGTGACGCTGGTAGTCTCACATACTGTGCAGTTCTTACACTCTCATCCAATCAAGACAATAATCGGCTTGAAATTTGGAACATACACGACCTATGCCATAGGATATCTTTTTAAGCTATCTTTTCTCTATGATTACACTTACGCCAACCGGGATCATCTGTCTTCTGTCAATTGCCGTAAAATGACGTCATCTTGTTTTGCTGTTTCTCCTGGGATTGTTTCTTTTGACCACAACATTTAGCGGCATGACCACATCATGAATACATAATAAAATTGTCTTGTTCTACTCAAGCTTGACTACTTGTTATTCTACAAAGATTAATTTCAATTTACAGAAACCGTAGCGGTCCTACTACTCTAAAGTCTTTATTTTTTTCATATTAAGAGAAGTGCACTCCAATAGGGCTTATGCCTGAGTTTGCCCATCTTTATTTCGCTTTATGTTTATGTACTCTGAACAAAAACAAATAATGTTAAAATAAATTGTTTTTCAAAGTGGATTTTCATTAGTATTTTTTATTTTTGTATTTTTAGCCGTTACAATGCAATATTTCGCATTGAAACACTACAAATAAGTTCAGGAGTGTTTCAATACACATTATTATGTATAGATGTGGGAACCAATCTTCATGGATTGGTAGCCTATTGAATTTAGAATTGAATTCAGAATAGAATTATTCAAAAAGATTAAATTGCAAAGCTTCAAATACCGTACTGAAAATATCTGAACAGATTTTTGCTGAGTGATGAAGGCTAATGCCGACGCCACATGTTAGCCCAGTCAGTGACCCTGTAATCTGGCCCAGATTGGTAATAATGGAATTTCTTACAAAGGCCAGCGCTGGCGAATCACCCTTACACACATTGGCGCTGGTCGACATTGGCTTTCATTAGGCCAACATGTAGATGCGGCAAATAAGATGCCCAAATAATGAGTATCTAGAGGTAAAGGGGGACATTTCCGTATCTGGTGTATGTATTATCGGTACTAACAATATAGAATGTGAAACATGTATTGATAACTGTACACAGTATTTTGAATATCAATATATTGCTATTTAAAGCAAAAATCAGAAGCCTAGCCTTCCATCTTTAAAACATTATAAACAGAGCATTTTAGGTATTGAACAATGTGTTATTTAATGTACTAGGCTAACGATAATACGAACACTAGATATGGAAGTGTATCCAGGTAAGTACAGTACGAACGAGATGGCAAGTCGACACAGACCAACAGTATTTTTTTGAATAGTTAATTTAAGTTATTCATGTATAGTGGGATCAGTTGTGTAAATAAGCTACAATTTGGGCATTCTGTTTTGATACAGTAAGATGAAACAAGCTAATAGAGATAACCTAACCTAAAATATTTGTGGTATTTATTGATGGCGATTAGCGATCTCGTTGGTCATGTACTGTAGTTTAATAATGACACAGAATCACAATATTTATATCGAAAAGTCTGTTTATTGAACAATCATAAAACCAACATCATCGATTAAGCGCCAAGATGGAAAATTACAAAATAGGCTCTGGGAATTCGAATGCTACTTCCCTACCGGTCAACTTCTTGTAAACATTTACAAAGGTATCAACTTTGTGCTCAACGTTGGTCTGTTGGCTCTTGTCAAGATGAACTTTGATGAGTTGCTTACCCATCTGCTTTACTCGTATCCTCTTTCCAACGATTTCAGCGGGGAATACCAAGTCTTCCAGGATTGAGTCGTAGACTGAGGTCATGGTACGGCTCCTGGGGCGCTTCTGGATGTTCTTCGTCCTCGACTTCCTGGAGGGCTTGGGCAGGATCCTCCTCTCGCCGACGAAGACGACATGCTTGCCGCTGAACTTCTTCTCCAGTTCACGGACCAGACGGATTTGGATCTTCTGGAAAGCCTTCAGTTGAGGCATGGGCACGTAGATGATGATGGTTTTACGGCCATTGAATTCGATTTCCTTAGCCTTTGTGATGTAGAGCTCACGAAGCTGGGCTTTCAGGTCACTGTTGACTTCCAGCTCCAACAATGCTTGCGAAATTGAATTTTCAAAGGCATCTGGAGTGCCCGAACTCTTGATAATCTTCCCACTGGTCAACATTTTTAGAGAAACACTTATAAACTTGTAAATAATACAATATTCACTCCGAGAACAAAACTGTAAGCGTGGACGATAACAGGTTAGGATTCTCCAAAACCGAAAAGAAGGGAAATGGCTGATCGAGCCCGGAACAGAATCGAAAACCAGTATGGGCAACAGCTGCATTTGGCACTTCTGCTATCAAAATTAAAACTCGTTTTCCATCACAATTCATGAATTTTATCAAGTTCTTATTTTAAAAACTTTTTGATTTTCAATATTGTATATTTTTTATTGCAACGCAAAGTTGAACTCAATTTAAAAATATATATTGGTGAAGCATGCTTCATGAAGTTATCAAGTCAGCTGTGCCAACTCAAACAGAAAGCACAAGGCACTGGCTTTGCTTGTGGCGCCAGTTTTGAATTATGATTTGAGGCTACTCTCTACTCAATTTTAAACTGATCAGATAAATATAATAAATCATTCTATTTAGATGATTCGTTCTTTGTACTGTATATAGAATGATGGTTCAATTCAACGACGGTGGAATTAAAATAGATTTTTATACAATTCGCAGTGAAATAAATTACCCACTTGATGACTAAAAATATTTTTCACAAATGCATAATACATTTAACAATAATTGATTTTCCTTAAATTCGATTCATTCAGTTATTTATTTTATATTTATTCAATTAATAGACCTACCGCACGTACTTATACAATTTTTGGTACATGGTGAAAGTGTGTAAGAATAGGCCTACCGGTACTTAGTACCTACCTATTCCAAGTCCATAATGTACCTAGCCTACGGTAGGTACTGTAATTACAGAAACAACAAGAACATAAAAAGAAAACAAAAAGCTATTTATCAAGTATACTATTTATGTATCCATTTAATTATAAAAAGTTTTGATTGGTAAAGGAACAATAATAGTCGTCAAAAACTGCTGTTTCTTTCGTTTTGATAGAAATTTACAAGAATACTGATCACTGTTTCAAATATTGGATGTGATAGCATGCAATGGAAATAAGATAATATAATGTATTTTATCATCACTGATTCTGCTATTCTGACTGTACCTGTAACACTGATCATTCGAAGCGATCAATCATAAGATTTACATATCACTGACTATTTCTACTAAGATCATGAACAAAAGAAAAATAATACTACTTTCATTATTCCATGATTGAGATAGTCATAATGTCAAATAAATATGTTGTCCAAGTGTCTTAAATCAACAGAGTTACAAGTTATACTATGCCAAGGAATTTCTCAACTCGTTTTTACTTTCCTTGCCCTATTACCATAGGTAAGGAAAGTATTGCTTTCCGAAAAAAAAATTAAAAATATACGTTTCAAGTTCCCCTGAGTCCAAAAAAGTGGTTTTTGGGTATTGGTCTGTCTGTATGTGTGTGTGTGTGTGTGTGTATGAGTGTATGTGCGTCTGTGTGCACGATATCTCATCTCCCAATAACGGAATGACTTGAAATTTGGAACGTAAGGCCCTTACAATATAAGGATCCGACACGAACAATTTCGATCAAATGCGATTCAAGATGGCGGCTAAAATGTTGTTAAAAACAGGGTTTTTCGCAATTTTCTCGAAAATGGCTCCAACGATTTTGATTATTTTTATACCTGAAATAGTCATCGATAAGCTCTATCAACTGCCATAAGTCCCATATCTGTAAAAATTTCAGGAGCTCCGACCCATCTATGCAAAGTTTGATTTTAGATTCTCAATTATCAGGCTTCAGATACAATTTAAACAAAAAATTTCGAGTGGAAAAAAAATCAGCATGAGAATCTCTACAACTAATGTTTAGTAACATTTTCACCTAGAATTAAAAATAAGCTCAAAATTCGAGAAAATGTGATTATCCAATAATTGCAAACTGTTGGCAACTGTTGATTCTATCAAATGATTCACTATGAAGAGATAGCACACCTCGTGTGTCTTTAGCGTTATTGCCCTGTCATCAGCTGGCTCAAATCTTTGAATAGTAGACTTGAGATGCGCGGGATTACTAGTGTCAGGTGATCACTTCTCATAACGGCAAGGGAAGTTGTGTGAGTGCGCCACACCAGATTTTTATATTAGATCATAGATATTTAGAATATAACTCTATCACCTCATAGGTACACATGAGACAATATTATTACAAAGGTAAGGTTCCTTTATTATTACAAAGGTACTATCCTAAGTTCAAAATAAAAAAACATGTAAAATAAATTATTTTTTTTATTCAAATAAAAAAAAACACTTATAATTAAAACAACTAAGAAGCCAAATGCTATGGAAACAAGATAACTTTCTCTTTCATTTGAAAAATCAACTTTTAAAAATCTGAGGAAACTAACAGTCTATTATCCTTCATAACTATCAAAAATGCAGTTTTGCATTTAACGACTAGTTAACACAATGTAAGTAACAAAACCCTAACATAATACTATAATATTAACAAAGTTTAAATAATATTACTAACGAATTCACTAACTTGAGCTTACTTTGAGCAATTTCAATATTTGTCTAAACTAGCAACAAAACACAATAATCCAGTATTGCTATGCATTGATAAGTGGAAACTATAAAAATCACTAGTTTGAGAAATATATTAACTATTACAGATTTAAACTACTAAACATTTATCATCAAGTATCATTGATAATGGAGGTAGATATTAGATTTTAAGTAACTTGATAAGTAACACTTTGTCTAATGCCTTCATGATAATGAAGGAAAGTCTTTAGATTATGAAGTGAGTTAATGAGTAAAACGTTGTCTAATGTCGTATCACAATTGAATGCTTCCATAATATTGAAGATGAGTCAGTCTTCTGGAAAAAAGAGAACGTATTACAGAAATAATTATAGTATTGAAAAAGTGATGTTATTGAGACATATTTGAATACTAAATTACTTTATGAAGATTAATATTATTTTTTTAATATTAATTAATATTTAGCGAATCAAAGATAAGATAATTAAATGATAAAATTCGATTGAAACTTGATAAGTTTTGACGATAGACGGTTTTGATAAGACGATTTTCAATACTGTTCCTAAATCTAATTTTGTATTAATCACAATTATTGTAATTAGCTGGTTGAAATTTTTGTTCTATCTTGAACTATTATTACGGTATGAGATTCTTCAGTGTCAATGGAATCATATACTTTGGTCTACTATTTCCAGAAACAAGAAAGATTCAGCTTAAGAAAAACTGTAATAAAATATGCCTAATAATAGATATTTAATCTGATGGTATTGTGTAGCACATCCGATTATATGTTATGTTATTTTATTGTATGACACTTGAAAATGCAGTTTTTACGACAAATAATGACAATTGAAATGCAGTATTAAACTATGAATCATGACAGTAAAATGCCATTTTTTAAATACTTAAATTACGACAGAGCAGTCTGATTTTATTTCATGAATAAAAGGTATTATAAAATTAACACTTGGCACAGAGATGTTGTTGAATTTCTCCATATTAAGGTGAAATGAAATATATTGTCAATTCCACATAATTTATTTGAGTCCAAACTAGTTTCGATGCACTTGGCATCATCGTCAGTGGTAGACTGTATCGAAACTAGTTTGGACTCAAATAAATTATGAGGAATTGACAATATCTTTTCATTTCACCTTGAAAGGTATTATCTTCAACTCACATTTTTGAGTTTCAACACTCTAAGGCCCGGTTGCACAACGGCCTTTTAAATTTTAACCGTGATCAATTTCACGAGAACCAATCAGAGAAGGCGTATTTGAAAAGACGGCTTCTCTGATTGGTTTTCGTGGAATTAATCACGGTTAAAATTCAACCGGAACTTAGTATTGAAAAGTTATCATTAAACAAGCAGTTCGTAATGGAAAGTGAAATTGAATAGTACAATTAAATAGATTGAACTGAACCAATGGTATTATCTTCCAGAGCAGAAATTGATTGAAAAAAGCATTCCAATGAAATTCTTTTCAGCCAGGCAGAAAGAGAATAGCATTGGCTCTTATGTGTGCTTTCACTCAGTACTTGTATGAACACTGCCATAAGGAGCAATGTTATACTTACCAGAAAGGCGGAGGCTCATTCCACCTGAAGTGCACATAGGGACAAATCAGCTGACGGACAACAGCTGATGGCGAGGATGACAGACAGCTGACTGCGCTCTCTCTCAGAGTCCACTGTAGCAGCCAAGCCAAAGTCAACAACGTACACACACAAAAGCTAGCAGACAAACACATACAACACAAACAACTCATAAAACACACACAACAAACATGGTGGAATAATAAGGACAAATAATGGGTTATTTATATTGACCCATCATCTTTCTCAATACAATTAATGTAACTAAATTTTATTTTCGCCTGAAAACAAGAAATACGACAGTGGAACAGACAGATGATGAGTCTATATCTGATTATGTGGGAGAATTTAATTTTATTAAACCTATTGCAACTATTATAAGCTATAGTTGTACAACTTTATACAATTGAAACTAAACAATTAAACTCTGGGATGAACTTTATGTGCTGTAGTAGAAGTAATAAGGATAATATTATTATTTCTTTTACTGTATTTTGTGCATTTTTTCTTTTTATTATGTGCTGTAATTTTTAAAAGTAACAGCGTGGTAAGGCTCGCCGAAAAGTAGACCCACGCTAATCCACGAAAAGCAACCCACGCCGTGGGATGTTTTGTAAACCATTGCTAGGCTTCTCTAGACATCTATGTAATACATGCAATGAATAATCGACTTATCAGCTGATTATGAATAATTCTATAGCAATGGTTTACAAAACATCCCACGGCGTGGGTTGCTTTTCGTGGATTAGCGTGGGTCTACTTTGCGGCGGGCCTAAATATCCATAGACGACTTACATCATCACAGCCACTATCTACAAAAAAAAAAAAATACAAACTTATTTGTGTTCACACCATCATCACATATAATAAACTCAGTTAACAAATAATTATAATGATTGTATTTATCTCTCACACGAGAGATAAAATGATGTGAAAAACCGAAACTGGTTTCATAATTTTTTGGTCTAATAATTGTAGTAATTTCATTTGATAGAGGGATTAATCAAATATGGAGTACCACTACTACGGAGGATAGGAAAATTGATTCTATTAAAATATCTTAACAGCATCTGTACGATACACAAATTAGAGTTAAACATGAAAATTAAAATTATCTTTGCAATCAGAAGTTGCAAACCATAACTTTTAATTGAATGATAATTGATTCATTTTTAGTGCATGAGAGGTGAGATAATTATGAGAATGATTATTAGAAGAAATTAGTATTATCATTTATAATACCTGTAGGACCCCAGGCGACTAGGAGTTCTCTTGCGCTTTTTTCTAGTGGACGATTTTGAGCAATTATCTGCCTTCATTTCATCTAGAGGTTGATACACAACTAGGGCCACCTGAATAGATCACAACATAATGTCACAGAAGTGCATGAATATCGTAGTTAATTCAATTCCGAGGTACAAAGTTTCTGTTTCAACTGCAATTTGTTCTTTTTGATTTAAAATTATTCAACTTTGTTGTAGTTTAGACACTGTGTTGTATTTGTAAAAATTAATCACTTGTGCTTGCACAAGTTAATTGCAATGTTAACTAAATTCAATAACTGTATTAAGTACAAAGCTTAAATATGAAAAGCTATTATTAGTTTATGTAGGTTTAAATACATATACAGTATTTAACAATAATAATTGATATTTGACATTAACTGATCTTGTAGTGAATAATTATTAATAAATATAGGCTACTATTTTGTGACCAATAAAATACCTTAACAGAGTTTGCTATGCATTTAAATTAATATATACTATGTATTTTGTTGAAATAGAAACATAGGCCTATCAATATAAATAAAATTAAAAAAAATATTATTGCTTGAAATCTATAATGAACAGACAGAGATTTATTGTCTTTATAGAAAGTAGTAGAACGAACGCAACAAGATATGTCATCTAAGAAAATGAGTATCTAAAAATTACTAATTCTACATTATTTGATTTTATCCTTGAATTAATTTCAAAACTACATAAAAAAATACGGCAACTCATCAGAAAAACACTACAATTTAATTTTACTTTCCTTGCCCTATTACCATAGGTAAAGAAAGTATTGCTTTCCGAAAAAATTAAGGTACACCAATTTCTAAATTTATATACGATTCAAGATCCCCTGAGTCCAAAAAAGTGGATTTTTGGGTATTGGTCTGTGTGTGTGTGTGTGTGTGTGGTGTGTGTGTGTGTGTGTGTGTGTGTGTGTGTGTGTGTGTGTGCGTCTGTGTACATGATATCTCATCTCCCAATTAACGGAATGACTTGAAATTTGGAACTTAAGGTTCTTACACTATAAGGATCCGATACGAACAATTTCGATCAAATGCAATTCAAGATGGCGGCTAAAATGGCGAAAATGTTGTCAAAAACAGGGTTTTCCGCGATTTTCTCGAAAATGGCTCCAACGATTTTGATCAAATTCATACGTAAAATAGTCATTGATAAGCTATATCAACTGCCACAAGTCCCATATCTGTAAAAATTTTAGTAGCTCCGCCCCATCTATGCAAAGTTTTATTTTAGATTTCCAATTATCAGGTATCCGATATAATTTAAACGAAAAATTTTGAGTGGAAAAGATTGAGCATGAAAATCTCTTCAATTAATGTCCAGTAACATTTTCACCTAAAATTGAAAATAAGCTTGAAATTTGAGAAAATGTGATTATTCAATTGCAAACTGTTGGCAACTGTTGATTCTATTAAATCATTCACTATGAAGAGATAGCAGATCTCGTGTGTGTATCCAGCGTTATTGTCTTATCACCAGCTGTCTCATATCTTTGAATAGTAGACTTGAGATGAGCGGGAACACTAGCGTCAGGTGATCAATTTTCATAACGGCAAAGAAAGATGTGTGATGCGCCACACCAGATTTTTTGTTTTCATCTTGACGAAGCCAATTGCATGTTTGTATAATGTTTAATGGCTAATAAAAATTCTTATTTTCAAATGGGTTATATATTTCTTGAAACATAAAATAGTGTATTTGATCCTCTGGATTAGAAAACTTAGCAAATATGAATCAAGAGTAATAATTGTATACTAAATAGAATTCATTGTTGTTGAATGAAAAATGTATGTACTAAATTTTACTTGGAAACAATGGTGAATAGTGTTAGATCAACAACGATATAAAAATTAGTTGAAATTAAAAGTTATCAAAAATATACAACACAAAACAGAGAGAAAAACATTTATTTTCAACTCACATCGGTAATTTCATCTTCATTTGAATCAACTTCACTTTCTAAAATTTGCAAGGTAGTTTTCTGTGTATCGCTGGAAATTTAAAGTAGAAAGATCTAGTTAGTGCATTAGATTCAATGAAGAAAAGAAAACAGAAGTATTAGGATGGTAACAAAAATCGATAAAACTCTCATCTAAAGGGGCAAACTGAAAAACGTTTCAAAAAGGCAAAAACAAACAACAAATCTATGAAATAATCAGCTGAGAATCTTGAAACCGGTGAAATTAAAGCTACGGTAATATTACTGTTAGTGCCGGTTGCATAAAAGCCGATTAAATTTTAATCGTGATTGATTTCTCGAAAACAAATCAGAGAAGCCTTCTTTCCGAAAAATCCTTCTCTGATTGGTTCTCGTTAAATTAATCACGATTAAAATTTAACCAACTTTTGTGCAACTAGGCATTAATCAGTTTAAGTGATTATAATTATGATAAGATAATATTAAATTTAAGACAATAGTATCTAGGCTATTATAGATCAAGGCCCCCTTTTCAGTCAGTTGTTAAAACATCATTAGAATTCGAATTCTTATTTTTTCTATCATCAGAGGTATACAAGGCAGACTTTACTCACTTTATTCTGCCATCTACAATAATTTTCGATGTCGGATTGAGGTCCTTGTACTTTGGCTCGCTCACAACTTCGGAGCGTAGCTTTGAAATCTGAAAAATAGAAATAATTATTAATTGTATGAATGCTAATAATTAACTACGATTCAATCTAGGCAAATATGATAAAGACGTTCTTAATCAAGAACGCTTTGGTTTTCTAGCAACCAGTTACTAGTAAGTTATTATAAGGTATGGCTGTTTCCTTTGGTTCTATTTTGATTTAAAAGAGGGTTATAAATCAAATGAAATTTTATTTGAGGGTATTCTAGCTTTGGTTTTCTAGCAACCAGTTAATAGTAAGTTATTATAAGGTATGGCTGTTTGCTTTGGTTCTATTTTGATTTATAAGAGGGTTATAAATCAAATGAAATTTTATTTGAGGGTATTAATTGGAAGTGTACTTCCATTTCCCACGCCCAACCAAAGTTTCAACTGGTTATTCATCTTTAATCTTCATCTATAATATAATAAAGGAAAAAATTTATTGGCTTGTACACTTATGGGATAGGAAATTCACGAATGACGCATCATCACGTCTGAACTACTGGACTGATCAACTTGTAATTTTCCATATAGATTCTAATTGACTAAATTGATTATAGGCCTATTTTAAATTCTTCAAGATTTCAGTAGGTCAAGTTCTTAAGTGGACCCTTGCGAAACACGGGTTACCTGCTAGTTTTAAATACCGTAATACATTTATTCTTATATTCAAATAAATATCGGTATAAGTGTGAAAATAATGCATTAAATTTAGTTCTATTACCTTGCCAACCAATTTCTGAATGGTTAGTTGCTGCATTTTAATGTTGTCCCGAAACTTCGGGTCTAGAGTTGCAACTGTTGTACAACTTTCAGCAGGTTTCAAAATTTCCTTCTGAAATAGAAGATGATAAACTAGTAGTTCTGTGAACAGTAGACCTCGCGCAGTTATAACGACGTCCCAAACCATAAGCACATCCACACTGATACACTAACTATTTATTTGATCAGATCATGCTTACACAAGATTTAATTATCATATAACGCTTTCCGGAATTTAGCGCGAGAAAACCAGAAGACATCTAGGCGCCCAGACGAGCTGTTATAAGTTCTTTGCATCCTATTTAATAGTGCATAAAAATTGCATTCAATGAGGCATGCAATTTATAGTCTACACAGCTGCTAATTTTTTACCAAGTTACATTGAGATATTGAATTGCATGCGTCATGGCATGCAATTTATAGTCAACTCGACAGCTGATTTATGATGAATAATTCTGTAGTCTGATTTTCACTCTAATATTGACGTATGAAGGAGGCTCATTTTCCCTTTTATATTATCCTTGAAATGAAACATTTCCAAAAAACCTTGTAAATACGTCGACGCGCAATTTAAAAAGGAACATACCTGTCAAATTTCATGAAAATCTATTACCGTGTTTCGCCGTAAATGCGCAACATATAAACATTTAAACATTTAAACATTAAGAGAAATGCCAAACCGTCGACTTGAATCTTAGACCTCACTTCGCTCGGTCAATTATAGAATAATAATTTCGTTTTGCAATTAATATTGTTGAAGATGATCAGATTTGACACTTACATCTCAAAACTATGCTCCATAGTGTGGTCCACGTTATAAAGGCAGTGGAGAAAGATAGGACAACAGTGTTGCTGATTCACTGCCTATAGTGAGGTCCACATTATAATGGCAGTGTTCAATTAGTAATGGTATTGCTATCCTTGTCTATCTTTCAACAAAGCAGATAGCGCTATCTCTTTCTCGCTTTGCTCTGTTGTCAAATAGTCTTTTAACAATGTAGAATTAATAATTAATTACAAAAATATTCCATCTTAATTATGAAATTATTGAGAAATATAATTTCTTGCTTTATAAAATAGAATTGATTATTTTTTTAAAAACAAGAATGAACAGTTAATATTACATCAATAAACCTGTATCAGCTACCGTCTATAGAAGGCATTGACAAGACAGAGGATCGGCAACGTTTTCTCCTATCTTTCTCCACTGCCATTATAACGTGGACCACACTATAGCCACTTGCTTCTATAGAGGATAGCTGATACCGTTATATCTAATTTAATATTGAGTGTTTATTCCAGTTTAAAATAATCAATATTACATTTTATTCATCAAGAAAAATATTTTTTAATGATTAAATAAAACATTTTCATAATTGAGACTAGATATTCTGTTAATCAATTATATTTCTACATTGTTAAAAAAAGATCCGGCAAAGTTGTGGAGCTAGAAAAGGATAGTGCTATCTGTTTTATCGAATGATAGACAACGATAGAAACACCAATGTTAATGAAATACTGCCATTATAACGTGGACCTCACTATAGTGGGATTCAATCCAAACGGTCTCAACATTGGTTGCATGTGAAGCATTGATACTATAATTATATAAGGAATGCCAACCATGAATCTGACTATAGAAAAATACTTCTTCCACAGAAAAAAATTGAATCCATAAAAGATCTTGTTTTGAATCTAACATAATATATATTACAATTCTGTATAAGAACAAACATATGTTCATTATCTATAGTGAGGTCCACGTTGTAATGGCAGCGGAGAAATATAGGAGAAAAACTTTGCCGATCCTCTGTCTTGTCAATTCCTTCTATAGACGGTAGCTGATACAGGTTTATTGATGTGATATTACTGTTCATTCTTGTTTAAAATAATCAATTCTATTTTATTAAGCATAAATTATATTTTTCAATAATTTCATAATGAATTTTCATAATAAAGATTAAATATTTTGTTAATTAATTGAATTTCTACATTGTTAAAGGACGATCTGGCAACAGAGCAAAGCGAGAAAGAGATAGCGCTATCCGCTATGTTGAATGATAGACAAGGATAGCAATGCCATTGCTAATCAAAAACTATCATTCACTACCTCCGTAAACAAAGCCGTAGTGCATTCGTGTGACGTCAGCACAGGTAGGGCTCCTACACCAATAAAAATTCGTTGTTTTCAGCTGATCTATATCAGCTAGTGATCAACATAGCGGATAGCGCTATCTCTTTCTCTCTTTGCTCTATTATTATAACTTGGACCTCACTATAGCAATGAGGTGCACGAAATTAGGAATGAAAGGAGCTTGAACCAAAAAAATAATTTACATAAAACATAGATCAGAAATTAAATAATATCAAGATTACAAACCTTAGTCTGACTGGTACTTTCTGCCTGTCGCAACTTATAAATTTTCCACTCATCTTCCAGTCTTTGCTTTTCTTGTTTCAGAATTTCAACGGTCTCTTGAAATTTACACAATTCCCTTTTACACTTTTCCAATTCTTCACTACTCAATTTGTTATTCTGCCGTTCTGTTGCTACCTGAAAATTGTACAAGAAACAAATTTTGAGTTTTCTAGAAGATTGAAATCATTTTATAGCATTCACTTCAGACACTGTTTTTGGTGAGATATTGTGATATTTATCCATACCGTAATAAAACACTAGAATATTGTCTAAAAAATCCCAAATTGTCTCACTGAAGATGACATTATAGGTGTTGAAACATGTTTGTAACTTTTTAATGAATTCCTGATATTTTTAGACAATATTCTAGTGTTTATGTTAAGTTTTCACTTTACTAGAGATTGATTCTGGTGTAGTAACTGAAACTAGTTCTCAAATTTATCAATGACTGTGACAATTAAAAGTCGTCACATTCGAAATTATACAATATGGACCTTAATGAGTAGCCACGAGTTTGATAGGTAAGCAAAGCCAATCTTCTAGTTTATATCCATTTTCGTCCGAAAATACTATAAAATGATAGTAGTGTTGACATGTCAGCATACATTCGAAGAATGTATATTGTTTGAATAAAATATCAATAAACAATACAAGAGTGGAAAAATTTACTAGACTTGTCATCATCTATACTATAATAAAGGAAAGAACTGGCTTATACACGTACGGAATAGGAAAATTATGTTTGACGCATCATCACGTCTGAACTACTGGACTGATTAACTTGAAATTTTGCAAATAGATTCTTGATTAAACGAGGATGTTTATAGGCATATTTTCAATTTTTCAAGATTTTGTTACGTCAAGTTTTAAAATATTTCCTTGTGCAGCACGGGTTACCTGCTAGTAACTCAATGATTCAATAATTTATGTACCTCGCAATGTACAAAAGGAAATCCAATTTATTGACAATTAGCAGGTAGACCCGTGCTCCGCAAGGGTCTAATAAAAAACTTGTTAACTGAAAGCTTGACCTAACAAAACCTTGAAAATTGAAAATATGCCTATAAACATCCTCGTTTAATCAATAATCTATTATGCAAAATTCCAAGTTAATCAGTCCAGTAGTTCAGACGTGATGATGCATCAAACATAATTTTCCTATTCCGTACGTGTATAAGCCAGTTATTTCCTTTATTATAGCATAGATGATGACAAGTCTAGTCTAGTCATTCGTGAAGAATTTTCTACCCCGTAAATGTAAAAGTCAATAGTTCTTTCTTTAATTATAGAATAGATAATAGCTACACTCAATACTTAATTATTCATGAATAGACTATGTATATATTAAACGGATTGCATTGGATTATATTTTACATACCAATTCTGTCAGGGAATCAATAGTTTTCTGCTGATCGTTGATTTTATAAAGATTAGCAAGATCTGACTGTTCCTGATTTACAAACTCCTCAAAAGACACAAATGTATCAACGCTTTCACCCTGAAAATATTAATAAAAATACAATTTTTATTCAATTTGTAGAGAGACTCGTAAACAATATTATTTTAATTCATATAAAACAAGCTTGATTTAATTCATAAATATAAGCCAACTTGAAAATGTGACCAGTGTGGTCACTAAACCATGGTCCTTTACCAAATAAAATTGTAGAATTTGAAACGATATTTGTGTGTTTTTATATAATTTTAATCCATGGTTTTCAAGTACTGTAATTTGAAAAAATACCATATCCTTGAAAAATTACTAATCAAGTAGTGATGGAGAAAAAAGTATTGGAGACACAGTAGTATAAAAACTTGACTAATGTGAACGCCCCTTAAGTAAGTAAAAAAATAACTTTTAGTATACGGCACTCAACATAGAGCAATAGTACAATAGAGTGACCCTACCACAGCTTCAATTTCGTCTCTGAGAGAAGGTAACGTGTCGAAGCATCCACTATCTCCTGTCGAAGGTTTTACGTGATCAACCTCATGAGTGTCCATTTCACAAGATTCTTCATTGATCTGTAAACAGAAGAATAAAATTCTAAAAATTTTGAACCAGGAAAATTTACCATAACATATTATACAATATGTGAAATGTGCGTTTCATAATTTATGAAATACATCAACTCAAGAGGTTTACAGTTTAACGCCAAAACAAACCACATTCACATCAAAAATATGATACAAATGTTTTAGAAATAGTGGCAACTATAGAGAGGTGCACATTATAATGACAGTATTTGATTAATGATGATGTGGCTATCCTTGCCTATCATTCGACAAAGCAGATAGCGCTATTCTTTTCTAACTCTGCAACTTTGCCAGATCGTTTTTATCAATTTACAAATATTATTAATTGACAAAATATTTTATCTCAATTATGAAAAAATGTATTATTAAATCATTGAAATATAGAATAGAATAGAAACTATTGCAGCCATATTTGAGGTCTTCAAATACAATACAAGAGTCAAATATACAGGTATATAACATAATACATGATACAAAATACAAATATATTACATCAGTAAGTTACACTATCAGTACCCTATGATAATATATAATTGATTATTTTAAACAAGAATGTACAGTTAATATTAAATAAGATATTTTGGTATCAGCTATATTTTATAGGAGGCCGTGGCAAGGCATGATTCTGGCCGCGACACAACACGTTAACGTCACACCTCCAAATGGGCACCTGCGTTTAGCATATCCCATGAGGTGTGACACGCGATCTAATACCCGGAGACACTGCCAAGTCGGTAGGCGAGAATCATGGAGGAGTTTTGCCTGCATTGAGTGGAACCACCACCCTACAGTTCCGGCGGTAGGTGGGCTGGGCAAGCCCGGACGTACCCTCCATCTCGTCTACAGACCAGGAAAATACTCGTGGCTCCCAATTGTATACGTCTGCATGGCGGGCATTAGCACGTCCACCACTGCACACAGGCGCTCAAAAGGGGGCGCCTGCGTTTTGGAAAGAAGATTTGAAAGAAGAATCTGCCATTCTTGCGTATGGCAGATACACAACAAATATATAGCTCATGAGTCTCAAATGCCTAGATATACACTGTATATTCTGAGATGTTGTGTAGTTTTCTGTCAGGAGAACATAGGTTTGTCCGACCGCCATCGTTTGCTAGTCCATTTAGCGTTACCCAATGTGCACCATAGAGGCGAACTAGCGTTTCACATATTTAAGTTAAAAATCTTCTGGAACAATTTTGAGGTTAAAACTGAATTTTTAATTTTCACAGAAAAAAATTAAATAATCATCTTCACCATTATAATTGTCCAAAATTGCTTCAAATTGTAATTTATCACATAAAAACAATCCGAATATAGAATTTCTGTTTGAAATTTGCACCCAAAAAACATGCTAGGATGCTACTTCCAGATACGGAGGCGTACCAGATTCCCACAGTTTGGGACCCGAGGTCTGGCCTCCCGGGGGTTTCACATGCCTGCTACTTCCAGATACGGAGGCGTACCCGATTCCCACAGTCTGGGACCCGAGGTCTGGCCTCCCGGGGGTTCACATGCCTGCTACTTCCAGATACGGAGGCGTGCCCGATTCCCACAGTTTGGGACCCGAGGTCTGGCCTCCCGGGGGTTTCACATGCCTGCTACTTCCAGATACGGAGGCGTACCCGATTCCCACAGTTTGGGACCGAGGTCTGGCCTCCCGGGGGTTTCACATGCCTGTTACTTCCAGATACGGAGGCGTACCCGATTCCCACAGTTTGGACCCGAGGTCTGGCCTCCCGGGGGTTTCACATGCCTGCTATTTCCAGATACGGAGGCGTACCCGATTCCCACAGTTTGGGACCCGAGGCTGGCCTCCCGGGGGTTTCACATGCCTGCTACTTCCAGATACGGAGGCGTACCCGATTCCCACAGTCTGGGACCCGAGGTCTGGCCTCCCAGTGGTTTCACATGCCTGCTACTTCTAGATACGTGATCAACCTCATGAGTGTCCATTTCACAAGATTCTTCATTGATCTGTAAACAGAAGAATAAAATTCTAAAATTTTGAACCAGGAAAATTTACCATAACATATTATACAATATGTGAAATGTGCGTTTCATAATTTATGAAATACATCAACTCAAGAGGTTTACAGTTTAACGCCAAAACAAACCACATTCACATCAAAAATATGATACAAATGTTTTAGAAATAGTGGCAACTATAGAGAGGTGCACATTATAATGACAGTATTTGATTAATGATGATGTGGCTATCCTTGCCTATCATTCGACAAAGCAGATAGCGCTATTCTTTTCTAACTCTGCAACTTTGCCAGATCGTTTTTATCAATTTACAAATATTATTAATTGACAAAATATTTTATCTCAATTATGAAAAAATGTATTATTAAATCATTGAAATATAGAATAGAATAGAAACTATTGCAGCCATATTTGAGGTCTTCAAATACAATACAAGAGTCAAATATACAGGTATATAACATAATACATGATACAAAATACAAATATATTACATCAGTAAGTTACACTATCAGTACCCTATGATAATATATAATTGATTATTTTAAACAAGAATGTACAGTTAATATTAAATAAGATATTTTGGTATCAGCTATATTTTATAGGAGGCCGTGGCAAGGCATGATTCTGGCCGCGACACAACACGTTAACGTCACACCTCCAAATGGGCACCTGCGTTTAGCATATCCCATGAGGTGTGACACGCGATCTAATACCCGGAGACACTGCCAAGTCGGTAGGCGAGAATCATGGAGGAGTTTTGCCTGCATTGAGTGGAACCACCACCCTACAGTTCCGGCGGTAGGTGGGCTGGGCAAGCCCGGACGTACCCTCCATCTCGTCTACAGACCAGGAAAATACTCGTGGCTCCCAATTGTATACGTCTGCATGGCGGGCATTAGCACGTCCACCACTGCACACAGGCGCTCAAAAGGGGGCGCCTGCGTTTTGGAAAGAAGATTTGAAAGAAGAATCTGCCATTCTTGCGTATGGCAGATACACAACAAATATATAGCTCATGAGTCTCAAATGCCTAGATATACACTGTATATTCTGAGATGTTGTGTAGTTTTCTGTCAGGAGAACATAGGTTTGTCCGACCGCCATCGTTTGCTAGTCCATTTAGCGTTACCCAATGTGCACCATAGAGGCGAACTAGCGTTTCACATATTTAAGTTAAAAATCTTCTGGAACAATTTTGAGGTTAAAACTGAATTTTTAATTTTCACAGAAAAAAATTAAATAATCATCTTCACCATTATAATTGTCCAAAATTGCTTCAAATTGTAATTTATCACATAAAAACAATCCGAATATAGAATTTCTGTTTGAAATTTGCACCCAAAAAACATGCTAGGATGCTACTTCCAGATACGGAGGCGTACCAGATTCCCACAGTTTGGGACCCGAGGTCTGGCCTCCCGGGGGTTTCACATGCCTGCTACTTCCAGATACGGAGGCGTACCCGATTCCCACAGTCTGGGACCCGAGGTCTGGCCTCCCGGGGGTTTCACATGCCTGCTACTTCCAGATACGGAGGCGTGCCCGATTCCCACAGTTTGGGACCCGAGGTCTGGCCTCCCGGGGGTTTCACATGCCTGCTACTTCCAGATACGGAGGCGTACCCGATTCCCACAGTTTGGGACCCGAGGTCTGGCCTCCCGGGGGTTTCACATGCCTGTTACTTCCAGATACGGAGGCGTACCCGATTCCCACAGTTTGGGACCCGAGGTCTGGCCTCCCGGGGGTTTCACATGCCTGCTATTTCCAGATACGGAGGCGTACCCGATTCCCACAGTTTGGGACCCGAGGCTGGCCTCCCGGGGGTTTCACATGCCTGCTACTTCCAGATACGGAGGCATACCCGATTCCCACAGTCTGGGACCCGAGGTCTGGCCTCCCAGTGGTTTCACATGCCTGCTACTTCTAGATACGGAGGCGTACCCGATTCCCACAGTTTGGGACCCGTGGTCTGGCCTCCCGGGGGTTTCACATGCCTGCTACTTCCAGATACGGAGGCGTACCCGATTCCCACAGTTTGGGACCCGAGGTCTGGCCTCCCGGGGGTTTCACATGCCCGCTACTTCCAGATACGGAGGCGTACCCGATTCCCTCAGTTTGGGACCCGAGGTCTGGCCTCCCGGGGGTTTCACATGCCTGCTACTTCCAGATACGGAGGCGTACCCGATTCCCACAGTTTGGGACCCGAGGTCTGGCCTCCCGGGGGTTTCACATGCCAGCTACTTCCAGATACGGAGGCGTACCCGATTCCCACAGTTTGGGACCCGAGTTCTGGCCTCCCGGGGGTTTCACATGCCTGCTACTTCCAGATACGGAGGCGTACCCGATTCCCACAGTCTGGTACCCGAGGTCTGGCCACCCGGGGGTTTCACATGCCTGCTACTTCCAGATACGGAGGCGTACCCGATTCCCACAGTTTGGGACCCGAGGTCTGGCCTCCCGGGGTGTAAAATCTGACAAAGCATTTATTGGAACGGTTCCACTTGTTACTCGTTCCGCTACTACGTAGACATCATGTCGTCATTTTGTCCGTCTGTGCTGACCAGTGACGTCACAGTCAAGGTTCACGTTACTGCCCCAATCAAGTTGGTTCCTTTATTATTCGTTGTGTTATTATTTGCCGTTGCAATTTTTATATTTATACTATTCGATTTTTTGGAATTTATTTTGTCTTTAGGCATCTTACTTTCTAGATATTTGCTACTTTTTCACCATACGTTTGCAAACGTTTTACCTACGTTTCAAACACATCCGGCATCTTCCTTTTTCTGACCAGCATTGTAGCGTCTTCTTGTCTTTTGCAATGGTTCTTAGTCGAGAGCGCATTTACGCTTTCGGTCTAAACCTTTTATCCATATTCATCAGACCTACGAAACGTTTTTAAAAGTGAATTATTCTTCAAATTAATTCGTTTGTTCTATTCTTCAATTGTGATTCAATTATTCATCTATTGCTTCGCATATTTACTCTGATAAACTTTGTCAAAAATTGCAACCTCGTGTGGGCGTTTATCGCTATTTATTTGATCTATGGAACGTTTTTAAAGTGTGAATTACTTCTGCAAATTAATTCATTTATTCTATTCTTCAACTGTGATTCAACTATTCATCGATTTCTTCGCATGTTTACGCTGATAAACTTTGTCAAGTTCACAACCTCGTGTGGGCTTCAATTGCCATTCTTCTAACTATTGGCTTCACCTCTTGAAACTCAAACTTTCAAGTTCATCATCTCTATCGTTTGGAAATCAATCTAAAAATTCCACAACTTGAAAGTCGGATTATTCATTTGGGATTCTACATGCTCCTGCCTACATTTCCACTGGGGGATTCGCCTGCTGTGGTGGACGTTTCCATTCTTGTCATCGCATGGCCAGATCACATCATCGCTTGCTGATGTCCTGTTCCTGTGGGTATTGCGGATTCATTGCCTGTCTGCCTGGCTGCATCTCCTCTTCAAAATTTTATTCAGGTTACGTAAATCGTTCTATTCAATTTTTATTTACGTATGTATTACATAATTGTTTTATTAATGTCTATCTTGACATTCAATTCACTGAGGCCACCGACGCCTATTAATTGATCTATTAATGTCTATCTTGACATTCAATTCACTAAGGCCACTGACGCCTATTTATCGTTCTATTGATGTCTATCTTGGCATTCAATTCACTAAGGCCACCGACACCTATTAATTCATTGAATTTGACAGCTATCCTTGGCTTTACAAGTGATTTTCTGAGGCCACTGTCGCCTATTAATCGTTCTAACTGATGTCTGTCTTGACATTCAATTCATTGAAGGCCCATGTCGCCTGTATTTAACCTGGACAATCTTTACATTGTATTTATTAGCTACCCTTAGCTCTTAAGTGTCAATCTAAGGCCACTGACACCTATTTATCGTTCTATTGATGTCTATCTTGGCATTCAATTCACTAAGGCCACCGACACCTATTAATTCATTGAATTTGACAGCTATCCTTGGCTTTACAAGTGATTTTCTGAGGCCACTGTCGCCTATTAATCGTTCTAACTGATGTCTGTCTTGACATTCAATTCATTGAAGGCCCATGTCGCCTGTATTAACCTGGACAATCTTTACATTGTATTTATTAGCTACCCTTAGCTCTTAAGTGTCAATCTAAGGCCACTGACACCTATTTATCGTTCTATTGATGTCTATCTTGGCATTCAATTCACTGAGGCCACCGACGCCTATTAATTCATTGGATTTGACAGCTACCCTTGGCTTTACAAGTGATTTTCTGAGGCCACTGTCGCCTATTAATCGTTCTAATTGATGTCTGTCTTGACATTCAAATCACTGAAGGCCTATGCCGCCTATATTTTAATGTATTCCATTTGTTGAGCACTATTTACAGCTCATTGTCATTTGTTATTATTCCTTTTGTACTATTGATATCTACTTGACATTTAATTTACTGAAGGCCTATGCCGCCTATATTTTAATGTACTCTATTTGTTGAGCACTATCTGCAGCTCATTGTCATTTATTATTATTCCTTTTGTAAATCATTGTCATTTATTATTATTCCTTTGTAAATCATTAAGATTGAACTTTGCAGCAATAACTTTTCATTATAGCACTCAATTTATATTCGCAATTCAGGTATCATTTATATTACCTTTTCGATTATTGTCAGGCTTCAATGGTCATTAATGTCATTGACCTAATTTCATTTAAATTTTGTATTTCTCTAACGTTTTATCATGTTGTAATTATCTCAAGATATTTGACTCAATCTACTTACAATTGTTTTTGTATGTGGCCATCTGCCTATTATTGTTTTATTGTTATTAAATCTCATCTTGTTGATTCATTTAGTCTTTTATTGGCGTACTTACCACACTTCAAGCTATCAGTATTTTTATGCACAGAATTCAAAGATTTATTTGTAGGTATTAATACCAACTATCATTCACAGTCCACTGCCCTGACCTTGGATTCTGCCACGGGGGGTTTCACATGCCTGCTACTTCCAGAGACGGGGTACCCATATTCCCATAGTCTGGTATCCCACTGGCATCCCCGAAACTCCACCAGATTGCATCACTGTGCCCAGCTACTCCCAGAGACGGAGAGTTCTGGCGACTCGGTCAAGCCTTGAACCGCCCATAGTCTGGAGCCTTCACCCAGCTGTACTGCTATAAGCTAGGCTACTTGCAGGGACGGAGTCACACAGTTATCCGCGTACTATTGTTCCCCCTGGTTGGATTCAACTGAACATAATGTAATGATATTTAACCTCAAAATTGTTCCAGCAGATTTTTAACTTAAATATGTGTAATGCTAGTTCGCCTCCATGGTGAACATTGGGTAATGCTAAATGGAATAGCAAATAATGGCGGTCAGACAAACTTATGTTTTCCTGACCGAAAACTACACAACATCTCAAAGAATTTGGAAATATACAGTGTATATCTAGGCCAGCGACTGGTGGATCCAGTACTTCCTAAGACGGCAGCCAGAAAGAATTCCAAAAGAGCTAAGCCTGTGAGGGTCATGCCCCTAAGGGTCTCGGAACCCATCAGGACCCGCCGTGGCAAGGCAGAGAATCATGGCAACGCTGTTATCCTATATTTTTCCACAGCCATTATAAAGTGGACCTCACTAAATTCCACTGCTCGCCTTCACTCCGCCCGTATACATGAATACAGCGAGCAGCTTGGCAAGCGACTTGGCGAGAGTGTGGCGCCGGCATGAATCTCACTATACAATGTATTCTAATTTCTCTGGTAATTAGACCGTAGATGAATTTATTTAAAAATCGGCCACTTGGATAACCAGATTCTATTTGTTCATGAGGATAAAATACCCAAAAGTTACATGCTATAATTTAAGCTTAAAGCTAAAAGGTTAACAGATGGACTGACCTTCATTATTAAGCTTAAAGATAAAAGATTAACAGATGATTGACCTTGATTAATTAAATTGATTGTCTATTAACCTTGAACTCACCTCATTTTCAGTGACAGTCGATTCAAAACAAGGTTCTCCAACATTCAGTGCAGTTGAATCCTCCAGGATTCTATGTTTTATTTCTAAATCCTGAAAAAATAACGCAGAAATTTACCAACAAAATTTTATTTATAATGAAATATGAAAAATTAGAATATAAATAATATTAATATACACCTTACAGAAAATACATAATACAGAATATAAAATAATAATACAAGTGATCAAGTTATTATTTTGACACAGTGAGAACAGTTGACAAGCATTGATGACTAGCACGTAACCCGCTAGGGTTGTAACAAGGGTCCATTCAAAAACTTGACAAACTGAAAACTTGACCTACTGAAATCTCGAAGAATTAAAAATAGCCCTATAACCATACCATTCTCGGTGAGTTAAGAATCTTTGAGCTAAATTTCAAATTAATCAGTTCAGTGGTTCAGACGTGATGATGGGTCATTCGTGAATTTCCTATTCCGTACGTGTTTAAGCCAATTCTCTTATTTATTATATTAAAGACTAGCAGGTAACAGGTAACCCGTCCCCGCAAAGGTCTAATTAAAAACCTGACCTTAAAACTGGACCTACTGAAATCTTGAAGAATTTAAGATAGACCTATAAACATCTTCGGTAAATTCAGAATCTATATGCCAAATTTCAAATCAATCAATCCAGTACTTCGGACTGATGATGCGTTATCTCGCTCTCAAAAACGCTCTTAAGGTCAGACAGTTTCTTACAGCAAGTAATATTTTTGGCAATTTTTTTGTAACTTACCTTGTTCAAACCTTCCAGCTCCTCAATTCTATTCAAGGCCTGTATCATTTCCACTTCGAGAAAATGATTTCTCTTCTCGAGAGTCTCTATCTTCTCCAGGCAGTCGACCATCTCACTCTCAAAAACGCTCTCAAGGTCAGACAGTTTCTTACAGCAAGCCGCGCATTCGTCTTCCTTCAGTTCCAACTGTTAAAATATCAAATACAAAAATTAATAAATGGAAAATAATTGGATGAAATATCACGAGTGATAGCAACACCGAATGATATTCTTTCACAAGGATAACAACACTACTGTTAGTCAAAAATATTGATTTATTAAATAATTTTATACACTAATTTCGAATGTTACACCGTTATCAATCTCAAGAAAACTCTACTAGAGAATCAATCAATAAAATATAGTTAATTCTATCAATCTCTAATGTTTACTAAGGATTAATAATGGTGTAACAACCAGAGCTAGTATATGAAAAATTGTTTCAATCAGTGGTTTTGACAAGACATTGACAAGACAATGCATTGACAAGACAGAAGATCGGCAACGTTGTTCTCCTATCTTTCTCCACTACTGCCATTATAACGTGGACCTCACAAAAGGCCATAAATCAAGTTAATATAGTAACCTCTATCAATATCTAATGTTTACTAAGGATTAATAATGGTGTAACAACCAAAACTAGTATTTAAAATTGTTTCAATCAGTGGTTTTGTCAATATGTAGTCGTTTCAATATTAAATATGAATGGATATCTACCACATCACCTTTACAACACAGAAGTTTCTTCCAATCATTTAATGATAAATTTTGTTTGTAGTAGAATATAATATTAAAAAACAATTAAATGAAGAACACAATAACTATATTGTCTTTTCTACTTAATGTTTTGTTTTTACAAGACCAAAGCTTTTGAAAGCTTTTATGGCATTATCCTCAGTTGAGCAGAAGATGCATGGAACTCCAAGGGCCGGTTTCTCCGTGGAAATGAGCTGGTGCACCGTCATGCTGAACAAGTGTCATTTTACTTCCAGCATGACGGTACACCAGCTCATTTCTACGGAGAAGTTTGGGATTTTCTAGACTTTCGCTTTCAACTTTGCTGGATTGGCCGTGCAGGGCCAATTGCTTGGCCACCTCGCTCACCGGATTTAACACCGATGAACTTCTTCCTGTGGGGTTTCATTAAGGATAAGGTAAATTTTCCGCTTCTACCAGACAATCTTAGTGACCTCCGAAATCGGATCACATTCGGATCGCTGCGGTTGCACAAGTTACGCCTGATATGCTGGTACGAGTGTGACAAGAAATCGATTATCGGTGGAATGTATGTCGCATTACCAACAGCTGTCACATTGAGCCAAAATAGCACCAACACCTTAAACTTGAATTAAGTGTTTTGTAACAGAATGACACATCTCTCAATTCTGTAAGTAATTTCAATAAAAATTTATGTGCTTTCAAAGTAGTAAAATCCTTTTATAATCACTCTATATATATTATACACAATCATATTTATATGATTTGTGATTTTATCCATAAATAAATAAATAATAACTAGTAGTTCTGTGAACAGTAGACCTCACGCAGTATTCTCATCCACAAGTACCTGATTGAAACTATCAAAGACCTTTAAGATGCATAAAGATATCTCTTTAAGGTCTTTGGAAACTATAGACCTTATGGAAATACAGCAATAGACTGGCTTCTCCACACATCTGTATAATCACTTGTCAGCTGATTTATGATGAATAATTCTATAGTCTGATTTTTACTCTTATATTGGCGAATGAAGGAGGCTCCTTTTTGCTTTTATATTATCCTTGAAATACAAAAATTTCCAAAAACCTTGTATATACGTCGACGCGCAATTGAAAAAGGAACATACCTGTCAAATTTCATGAAAATCTATTACCGCGTTTCCCCGTAAATGCGCAACATATAAACATTAAGAGAAATGCCAAACCGTCGACTTGAATCTTAGACCTCACTTCGCTCGGTCAATAATATCGAGTGACCTGGCTGGCTCAGGTCTGGTGTCAGAGATTTCAGGTCGCAACTGATCAATTTAGCTGATGATTATCTATCTATTTGATTTTTTTTTGTTAAATAAATAAAATATAAATACAACCTTTCTCTCCAGTTCGACCATCTCCCCTCTCCGTTCATCGTTCTCCTTTTGCGCCCCCTTCAACACCGCCACAACAGCGGCAAGATCGTCGCTCTTTCTCTTCACAGTGGCCTGCAGCTCGTGACCTCTCTCTCGCTCCTTCTCCAACAGCTGCTCGCAGTCGGCCAGCCGGCGCTGCAGAGTCGAACAGCGAGTCTCCCTCTTTGTCACATCCAGCTGCAGCTCGTCCAACAGCTGTTGCTGTTCTCTGCTACGGATCGACAGCTGATTGTAGCTGAAACAACACGAAATGTTGATAGAATCAAGGTCATTTGAGATACAAGGAAAATGGATTTACAGTTAAAAAGTTAATATCGTGGCACCGAGCTTCGCTCGTTATTTATTTATTGATAAACAGGACACAATTCTTTAAAATTATTGGGGAAGGACTGACTAACAGGCACAGCCCAAAACTGTTTTTCCCCGAATTTTGATTTATAAACTATAAATAGTCCAAAAAGTAGGTTATGTTCCATACACTTGAAATCAGGTCCAATATCCAGTCCAAACATTTGAGAACAGAGAAGGTCTAATTTAGATTGTTTACAAACCAAATTGAATAACAAAATAACACTCACGTATCACTTAAAACTGTAAAATAATGATTAACTTTGAAAATTATGATATACTCTAATTTAGAATGATATACCATGTCATGTCAACAAATCAGATTATTTTGATCAAGTCGATTAAAATTTCTAGATAATGTTTCTCGTGAGATAAGCTGATTGATTCAACAGCTGAACATAATTCTGTCTCGCTCCCACACAGGCACTCGTATCTTCTGTTATCGACAGACGACGAAATTATCATCTGTTTTTCCAAGAATTAATAATTATTATCATTTTTATGTCCTTCAGCGAGTTTTCCCAGGGATGAAACCTAGTGCAATCAAATTTTTATATCACAAACCTACTGTTTCAAATTTCGTGAAAATCGTTAAGAGTCGTTTTCGAAATCCGTTGGACATACATTTATACAAATACATATAAATACAGAAATTGCTCGCTTAATATAATAGTATAATTGTAGCAACAGCTCGTCTAACAGCTGTTGCTGCTCTCTGCTACGGATCGACAGCTGATTGCAGCTGAAACAACGCAAAATGCTGATAGAATCAAGATAGTTTCAACATTTTAATATACAAGATAAATAGAAAAAGTACTGATTTTAGCTGAGTAGCTATAACAACAGATAACGAGATTAGAATCAAAATAGTTTCAACATTTCGAGGTACAAGGAGAACGGAATTACGGTGGAAACGTAACTTATTTATTTGTACATTGATAGATCATTCTCAACTAAGATTGATTGGGAAAGGAACAACAGGCTTAAAGCAGGACTTCCTATATACCTGCGCCTACAAAAAAATGGCCGCCGTAGGTGGTGGCCGGCAGTGATATTTTAAACGGGAACTAGACGAACTGAGATTTCGACAAACTGAGACGCTCTCTAACAATCAATTACTGATTTTTTTCTCAGTACGAATTTCTGTAAAACCACCACATACGGCGGCCATTTTTTTGTAGGCTCAGGTCCGGTAGTATATAGGAGGTCCTGCTTAAAGAACAAAACTGTTCCTTTCTCAAATTTGGATAGAAATGAAACGACTGTTGTCTAGACAGCTGGGCCTCAATGTAGAGCGAAACACTACACTTTAGGCGACAGCAGTAGACATGCGGAGGAAAATCATTACTCCCCAGGTGTTCGAATTTTGCAACGCCCACAGACGTCCGTCCTTTTCTCCATCGTTTTTGCGTGCGTTCGCCTTTAAGAAACATAATTTAGTAAGGCTTAATTCACACTTACGCGACTCAGGTCGAGAAGAAACTCAATTCTAGTCGAGAGCATGTGTTTCCAAATGCCAGTCGATTCTAGTCCCCGTGACGTCACCATTTGAAACACATGCTCTCGACTAGAGTCGAGTCTCTTCTCGACCTGAGTTGCGTAAGTGTGAATTGAGCCTTGGTGACACGCACTCTCAGGCCCACATGCAGTTTAACCCAAGTTTGAATTCAATCATTAAGATATGGTTGCAATCATTATATTCCTTTTCAATTCAATCAGTAGTTGATTGATCAAACTTGAAATATAATTACACTACTATTCAGCAGCAAACCTTAAGCAGCCTGCACACAGATAGTAGCTGAATCGGTAGATTTTCGGTACAATTCAAATGTACATGACATTCATACAGGCCAATCTCTCCATAGCTATTCAACTAGATACAGGAGTAATATAAGAGATGACACACATCAAACAACCGAAGGGTCAGAAAATCAGGAACCGGTTTGTATAATATTACTGTCAGCTCGCTCCGAGGAAATGGCAGGTAACAATTTCTATATTCGATTGAAGGTGGTGCTGTGCATATGTGCTCTTACTCTGTGGAGGTGTTCAGAGTGAACTATGAATCTCGAGAGGATAGTATGTTAAATCATATTTATTTCTGATTTAATGTCATATAGATTCCTAGCCACAGAGATCCTCAAATCGGCGCAGGTCTATGGGACGATCTACTTGTTTGCGCAAGTAGAAAGATATAACATTCAATTCCTCTACGATCACCTGTACTGGCAACTAATCCTCAACAGCTACAATGGAAGCGACTGGCACACTATGTTTATGTTTTGAAGGGACGGATTCAAAGAACCAAAGGTTCAAAGAACCTCACACGTCAACCGAAGATTATTGTGTGTCCCAAAAGTATGTTAGTTAGGCAAACCAACTCCCGTGTCCTATACGAGATCCAGGAGTTTCTTCCCTATACCAACATCCCATTCCTCACGTGGTTGCTTACAGCCAAACAGCAGCTTCTTCTAGCTCCAAGACTTCTGCAATCCAGTATGATATGCTTAGCAGTCTCTTCAGACTGATTACAAAGCCTACACATCTGGCTTTCATTTATGAGTCCAATTGTGTGGAGATGTTTCCTGAAGTGGCCATGTCCAGTTATCAGGGCAATCACCTGCTTGACCTGACCTCTTCCCAGACTCACCAGCCACCTGGTGAAGCGAGGGCTTGCGTCTGCCAGCAGTCTTTTGCCAATTGCTTGACCAGGGTGACCCTGCCATTGCTGGTAGTGTTAGTCCCTGGACCATTTATTTATTGTGTGGAAGGCAGTTGTTTTACTTATGCCACAGCCCGGCTCTGGGCCAAGGAATGGCATACTAGAACCCCGCTTAGCAAGCTCATCTGCACACTCATTACCTCCTATGCCTACATGGCCAGGTACCCAACCAAGATGCACAGAGTTGAGCGTTGCAAGCCTGCTGAGCGTTTTGTGGCACTCCCACACCAGTTTGGAATTGATTTCATTGGAGTCAAGAGCCTTGAGGGCTGCCTGACAATCTGACAGGATTACTATATGCTTATTGCAGTAGCGCCTGGCAATGCCTATGTTGGCACAAGCCATTTGATGCCTCAAATCTCTGCCAGAAAGATGGTGCAGTGTTGTCCCAGACTTGCATAGACTTGTGTTCTAGGTGAATCACTGCACACCCCGTAGCCAGATTTTCCTTCAATGAGAGAACCGTCTGTATACCAGACAAGGCTGCCTCTTTTGGGATAGGGCCCTTCCTCAGACTTCCACTCCTCTCTAGAGCAGAATTTAACAGAGAAAGGTTTAGTAAAAACCAACTCCATGCTCATGACATCTGACGTCATCTCAAGCACAGGGCTGTGAGCAACAGCTTTGGTGATTGTGCAGTGGCTTGTTCCAGACAGGCTTTCTCTCCATTGGCCTGCAACTTAGGCCACACTAAGGCCCGGTTGCAGAAAAGCCGGTTAAATTTTAACCTTGATTAATTTCACGAGAACCGATCAGAGAAGGTCTTTTTTATAAGCTTCTCTGATTGGTTCTCGTAGAATTAATCAACGTTAAAATTCAATCGGCTTTTGTGCAACCGGCACTAAATCTGGTTTCCCTGTCCAGGTTGCATGTATATATTGACTTTAAAACTGTCAGCATTAGATAAAAAGTAATGCTATTTATATTTATATACAGGAGTAATGACAATTTGAAGTAAATGTCATCTAGGTAACTGCCTAAATGTATATTATCTGTATTTGGTTATGGATAAATCATCAATCATCAAAACGTCTTTGTTGAATCATGATAGCTAGACTTACATAATAGTGGGTATTTAACAATATAATCGAATTTAAATTAGCATAGCGTTTTTCAACAGTGGACTTTACCTGGTACTGAGCAGATAATTCTCATGTCTGAGTTTTGTGTTCTGTTCCTCGGCGTTTTGAACTTGCACCGTCAAGTCATCACAGATTGTTTCCAATCTCTTCAATTCGTTCGACGAACTGTCACTTGGTGTCGAGCTGCAAAACATGACGTCACAAAAACGTTACAACGAGAAACAACATAAAAATACAGTTGATACTGTTTTTGGTGAGATATAGTGAAAACGGTCAATAGATTATAAGCCTACACTGAATTACTTTAAAAATTCTAAAACAACTAGGCTACTTTACCATTTAGTTGGAGCTTTGAACATCATTCATTTTTGGATTTAACTGGAATAAAAGTGAGAAAATATAATTCACTCTTCTTTTTAGGTCTACTGATTAGATAGATGGATAAATAAATGAATAATCATTTTATTTTTTCACGGACCAGCCATACAAATACAGAAATACAGTTAAATAGAGATACATGCACAATATAATTATTCTATAATTCCAACATCAACATCCAATCGCATCAAGATAGATGGATAAAGAATTTATTTTTGCTCAACACAATATACAAATCAAATAAACATATTTATCCAGAAAACATTCCATTCATTTATATTCTAAACATATTGATAAAATTTCAAAAATTCTATAGGCCTGATTCATAGCCGAAGCCGTCTGCCAGAGTTGATTAGGTCTACTGATTATTAAAGCACAATAAAAATGATCAAGTGCCCTTGATTCTTGATTTTATTGCAACTCTTCAAGAGCTCTTATTTCTTCTTTCTTATTTTATTGAAGAGTCTATCTAATTGTATTGTGGATTGTGAATACAAAATAGTTATGTTGATTCCAGCCCTAATTTCATACAAAAATCTGAAACTTAAACAAACCTTGAAGCAATATATTAGCGACAATATTAATCACATAGAAAAGAAATCTTGAATAAATTTGCAAGAAATTTAATTAAAGAGAATCAGTTTCTTACCAGTGGTGAGGTGAATAATAGAAGTAATCAGTGGTAACTTGCTCTTTGGGAGTTCCGACACATTCCTGATTGCTATCGATATATTTCTCAATTTTTCTGATGAATTCATTTTTTGTAATCAACTGGTTGTCATCTTGCAGTCCAAGAATGTTTTCTATTATGTCTTCAATGCTGTTAGAGAAACAGAGAAGAAAAGAAAATAGATTACTTCAAGAGTGTTGATGAAAAGAATTAAATCAAGAGTAGAGTATAAATGTTGAACAGTGAAAAATGAAGTTGATGAGACAAGAAATGAAAGAAAATTAAAGAAGAAAGAAGCTTAGTTTAGGAGAAAATGGGAAGAGTGGAGGTTGGGGAAAAAAGGCTATAAAAAGTTTACAATATGAAAGGGTCGTACAGATTTACGCGCCGCGAACACGAGCAATTCACTTTTCATCAGCTGATTACATATCTGTATTTGTACAGAAACGGTGAAATACAGATGTAAAAAGATTGAAATCAGCTGATTAAAAGTGAATTGCTCGTGTTCGCAGCGCGTAAATCTGTACGTACCTTAATAAGCACACGAATAAGAGTGAAGAATTCAAGAAATAAATTACTATCATGAGTGAGAATATGGTAATAATATCCAAATATTCAGTCTCGATCGTTATCCAGGTGTTCCCGGATCGATCACGTGAAAAAAATATTACACTTTTTAACAACTTTTAACTTGAGAATCAAGATGGCGTGGCATTACAGTCCCTCAAGATATTTTTCTCGGGCCACTCCTGTGTTTCGGATGGACACGTTAAGTCGACGGTCCCGGCTGCCTAAAAAGCAGTCGTTAGGTCATGTCAGAGGCCCTGAAATTGATCAGTTGCGACCTGAAAACTCTGACACCAGACCTGAGCCAGCCAGGTCACACGATATTATTATTATTATTATTAGTCCCTCAAAGCTATCCCCAAGGTAATCACTGACACTGTGGCTTCTCTCAATCAGCCACCTATTAGCATAAGAATACCAATCAATAAAAAAATAATACAAACTTTTTTTGGAAATGAATTATATTGGAAAATAAGTTATAAGGTCAATAATCTGTAATGATAATGATCGACTGTACTCCAGATAAAACTAGAAAACTAATACAATATACTACGTTAAAGATGTATGCTTGGTTTTTTAACAAAACATTACTATTTTCATTAATCATACAACATAATAGATTCAAGATAGTATTTAACTTGGTGTATTCTAGTATCTAGTGTATTGAATTTACACTAAATACAGAAATGTTGTGAAATTGCTCTGTTAAAAAGGTATAAAATGTTGCTAATTTAATTATTGTATCCCACAATATAACATGATTGTGGAATTGACAACATATTTTTCATTTTCTCACTAATAAGTGAATTGTTGGACTTTGACTGTTTCACCCATAATTTTGATGGAAAAGCTTTGGACTGTAGTAAGAATTAGGCTCAACTCACACTTACGCGACTCAAGTCGAGAAGAGACTGCGACTTTAGTCTCTTCTTGACGCAGCTTGTGTTTCCAAATGGTTACACTCAGACCAGTCGATTCTAGTCTCCGCGACGTCACCATTTGAAAACACGTACTGCGTCGAGAAGAGACTAGAGTTGCAGTCTCTTCTCGACTTGAGTTGCGTAAGTGTGAGTTGAGCCTTAGTTTTCTCTATAAAACTCAAGTTAGAAAATTTATTGATAATCTCCCATGATAAATACTTTTTTAAGTAAGTTCAACAGATAAGCCAATAAATTAATTAGATATTGAGTAATATCTCTGGTAGTCTTTGAAGGTAAGGTACGGATAGTGAAGTTTGGTGTACAGAAGAACCTTGATAATTCGGACCTCTATAATTTATAGTAAACGCTTTATCACGTGAACTACGAATTATGGAGGTTCTACTTATGTAGTAAAGGCTGTATACTCACTTGGGGTTTTGGTCACCCGCTGATGATGAAATGACTTTAACAAGATCAGTCTTTTGAACAACGTTTGATTTCCCAGTGTCACATTTGTCGAATAAATTTAAGAATGCTGTGAACAGAAAAAAATGTCAATTATTTATTTTTCTTTTAAAAGAGTTAGTTTTATTGGAAAAAAACAAATCAAGTTGATTGGGAAGATCCAAGAAGGTAAGGGTTACAATCCATAAACTGATAGGCTACTCAGGTCTGGTGTCTGAGTTTTCAGGTCACATCTGATCAATTTCAGGGCCTCTGACAGGACCTAACGACTGTTTTTCGGCAGCCGGGACGAACGACGGTCAACGTGTCCATCCAAGACACAGGAGTGGATCGAGAAAAAATATCTTGCCCGGGCTGGGATTCGAACTTTGGCCTAGGAATTATAAAGCCAGCATCTAATCCACTCGACTACGGCCACTCCTCTGTGAACTGATGTAGGTATGCTGGTAAATGCTGATGCTGTATCATGTGGTGTTTGCCAGTCATATCTAGTATGGAATTTTGATAAGGAGACATTCAGCTGTCGGCATCATTACCTCCAGTGGTTACCTTGAACACTGCAGACCGCTCTTACAATTTACTGGAATAACTATTTTTTTATATATCTAAGTGCTCTGAGTTACATGTAAAGGTAAATTTTGACAATTACAACATGAGGAGAGACTTACATAGCAATCAGCCACCTATTAGCATAAGAATACCAATCAATAAAAAAATAATACAAACTTTTTTTGGAAATGAATTATATTGGAAAATAAGTTATAAGGTCAATAATCTGTAATGATAATGATCGACTGTACTCCAGATAAAACTAGAAAACTAATACAATATACTACGTTAAAGATGTATGCTTGGTTTTTTAACAAAACATTACTATTTTCATTAATCATACAACATAATAGATTCAAGATAGTATTTAACTTGGTGTATTCTAGTATCTAGTGTATTGAATTTACACTAAATACAGAAATGTTGTGAAATTGCTCTGTTAAAAAGGTATAAAATGTTGCTAATTTAATTATTGTATCCCACAATATAACATGATTGTGGAATTGACAACATATTTTTCATTTTCTCACTAATAAGTGAATTGTTGGACTTTGACTGTTTCACCCATAATTTTGATGGAAAAGCTTTGGACTGTAGTAAGAATTAGGCTCAACTCACACTTACGCGACTCAAGTCGAGAAGAGACTGCGACTTTAGTCTTTTCTTGACGCAGCTTGTGTTTCCAAATGGTTACACTCAGACCAGTCGATTCTAGTCTCCGCGACGTCACCATTTGAAAACACTTGCTGCGTCGAGAAGAGACTAGAGTTGCAGTCTCTTCTCGACTTGAGTTGCGTAAGTGTGAGTTGAGCCTTAGTTTTCTCTATAAAACTCAAGTTAGAAAATTTATTGATAATCTCCCATGATAAATACTTTTTTAAGTAAGTTCAACAGATAAGCCAATAAATTAATTATTGAGCAATATCTCTGGTAGTCTTTGAAGGTAAGGTACGGATAGTGAAATTTGGTGTACAGAAGAACCTTGATAATTCGGACCTCTATAATTTGTAGTAAACGCTTTATCACGTGAACTACGAATTATGGAGGTTCTACTTATGTAGTAAAGGCTGTATACTCACTTGGGGTTTTGGTCACCCGCTGATGATGAAATGACTTTAACAAGATCAGTCTTTTGAACAACGTTTGATTTCCCAGTGTCACATTTATCGAATAAATTTAAGAATGCTGTGAACAGAAAAAAATGTCAATTATTCATTTTTCTTTTAAAAGAGTTAGTTTTATTGGGAAAAAAAACAAATCAAATTGATTTGGAAGATCCAAGAAGGTAAGGGTTACAATCCATAAACTGATAGGCTACTCAGGTCTGGTGTCTGAGTTTTCAGGTCACATCTGATCAATTTCGGGCCTCTGACAGGACCTAACGACTGTTTTTCGGCAGCCGGGACGACCGACGGTTAACGTGTCCATCCAAGACACAGGAGTGGATCGAGAAAAAATATCTTGCCCGGGCTGGGATTCGAACTTTGGCCTAGGAATTATAGAGCCAGCATCTAATCCACTCGACTACGGCCACTCCTCTGTGAACTGATGTAGGTATGCTGGTAAATGCTGATGCTGTATCATGTGGTGTTTGCCAGTCATATCTAGTATGGAATTTTGATAAGGAGACATTCAGCTGTCGGCATCATTACCTCCAGTGGTTACCTTGAACACTGCAGACCGCTCTTACAATTTACTGGAATAACTATTTTTTTATATATCTAAGTGCTCTGAGTTACATGTAAAGGTAAATTTTGACAATTACAACATGAGGAGAGACTTACATAGCAATGCCACACAGACTGCCTTATTACTGACAGAGTAGGACAAGAGACTCGTTTCTTAATGGCTCTAAAAATGTTCAACAAGCAGACTAAACAGCTATATGCCTTGAGTATCCAATCCAGGCATTCAGGGCAAAGTTAAAGTGTTGGCTTAAAGAAACCCTTTTTTATAGTTTACATAAAATGAGTTATTTGAATTCAAAATCACTGTGACGATGCCATCTTGAAAACTGAAGTTTATGGTCATGACTGACTTCAATAAAAGTTTATTCTTATTTTTCTGACACAATTTATTTGGCTCCGCTGGAAAAGAATATGAGTATAAATATAGAAGATTGTAGATAAGCCGACTAACCTTTAAAAATAGAATCATTTAATACGCCTGGATCACTTGTAGAAATCATAATGGGATTATGTAATTCCCTAGTTTGATGACATAATTGAAGCATAAATTCTAAAAATTTTAGAATTAATAAATTAAAACAATTCAATCATTTATAAAACGTTTTTAGACATGAAAAAACTGGAAAATTTACAAAGTTTTGAAGAGTTTTTGGATGAACAACACTACTCCTCTTACCCCAAGAGTGAGCCAACCTATGAAATAAAAATAGTCATAAACTAATTTCTAACAAAAAAAAACATTTCTAAGCAATGGATGAGAAAAATGGGAAAGACTTTAAAAGTATATATTTTAAATTATAATTATTTGGATTTGAATGTACTATTTGAATACAAGTACTCCTTTATCGAATCGAATTTTCTTTTTCCAACAGTTGATCAGCCTGAAACCGATGTCAGCTGAGTTCTATACGTCGCTGTTGCTAACCTAAAAAAAAAAACAACAAGTATTTGCCTAATCGATATCGATTGTGATTATATTGGAATAGTGAATTAATTTGTTTTGTTCTCTGACTATCTATCAAATAAATTGTTTCTAATAACTAGCAATCGTTTTGCAAGCTATTATGCTGCCAAGTATCGTATTTTAGATTTATAATGCATGTCGATAATATGTCGATAATTATAGTGGAAGAAGTGGTTGATAAACCAAAGAAACTTAATGGTTTGGAGAGACTTATCATCTTCATAGGCTCTTTATTTATTATATTTTTGTCAATAAAATTATTTTTGAACAACTACGACAAGTCATTCAAGTGCGAATGGAAACTCAAAAATGGAGCCATCAAAGCTATGATGTCCAACAAAAATGTACAACCGCCGGCACCAACTGTTGCACAATGTAGCGTTATTAATGACACAAACAGATTTGATTGCTTTCCACGGGGTAATGCTTCCGAAAAATCATGCTCGCTGAGGGGTTGCTGCTGGATGGTTCCAAAAAATGTCTCTTTTTCGAAAAACATACCCTATTGTTTTTATCCTGAAAACTATAGTTTGTATGAGTTCTTGAACGAGTCGAGCACCGATTTCGGTGTAACAGGGTATTTGAACAACTCTTTCTCATCTCCATATCCTTCCGACATCAGTTTGCTAAAATTGGATGTGAAATTTGAAACTGAAAATCGTCTTAACATAAAGGTAAGCTTAACTACTTGTAACACTTTTTATATTATGTTCTATAAGGTAGTTTCGCCATAATATTTTGAAGGCTTCCTGGGGGAGAAGCAGCCTGAAATACCCCCAGAGAAGCGGGATCTGAAAGATTTGTGATAAAAAGCTATGAAATATGCGACTTTAGTGGTTTAGAGGCATGGAAAATTCTAACAACTCATGTGAATTTATAAGTTTTTGTATTAAAAATGAGGATGATTATATGATGTTAGAAAAGCTTAAATTTATTAGGGTGAATCTCTTCCAATATGCAATAATTCAAATATCCATATCCAATATCGTGATCGATGACCAGGCTTCCCCGGATAGATCTGTCAAAAATTAAAACTGTATTTTACACATAGATGGCGGCGTCACAGTTTAAATTCCATACAAATATCCAAAGTTGTGATCAGGGCCAGGTCTTCCTGGATAGATCGTGTCAAATAATAAACATGGTACATAAAGTGTAGGCAGCATCACAGTCCAGCGAAGTTTTCGTCTAAAAAATCCTCCAACCGATAGAAGTTCCTTCCTACAAGCCACTTTGATAATGAGCTGCTGAACACATTGATTGGGCGTGTCCTACTGAATTTGGCAGGCAGTTGAACATTTGCACCGCCAAAACAGGAAAATAGTTCATCAATATTGACAGGCGACAGCACGGCACATCCAAGTATAGCCTACACCCCCTCGAGTTCCATGTGAATGCACTTCCTTCCTTCTAGCTAATGTGCAGATGTTTTATGTTTTTCCTGACATGTATGAGCGATGATAATATGTACATGCCATGAACTATATGAATGCCCAAAAGTTGGAATATGGGCTGGCAGTGTGCATCATACTTGCTGAACGTCTTCACACGAAGTGCCTTTTTCTGGAGCAGGAATATGCCCTTCACATGCGCCGAATGTCCCCATATCAAGATGCCATATTGTGGCTGGCAAATACTGCATGATAAGGCATCAGCAATACTATAGTGAGGTCCACGTTATAATGGCAGTGGAGAAAGATAGGAGAACAACGTTGCCGATCCTCTGTCTTGTTAATGTTTCCTATAGATAGTAGCTGATACAGGTTTATTTATGTAATATTAACTGTTTATTCTCGTTCAAAATTATCAATTATATTTTATCAAGCAAGAATATTATATTTTTCAATAATTTCTTAATTAGATGAGATATTTTGTTAATTATTAATTCTACATTGTTAAAAGACGATCTGGCAACAGAGCAAAGTGAGAAAGAGATAGCGCTATCCGCTTTGTTGAATGATAGACAAGGATAGCAATACCATTGCTAATCAAACACTGCCATTATAACGTGGACCTCACTATAATTAGTCCCCTCATCTTCCGAAGTAGATAAACAACTCTTGAGATCCTTGAAAATATGAGACTCCCATGATAATTTTCTATCAATACAAGAACCGAGTAAGGTCACAGGTTCAGCATCAAGAAACTCTGTCTTTGTCTCGTTCAATTTTAGCTTGTTATTGGAGAACAACCTCTTCTTGAGCTGTGCTTCGAATTTGGAATCATGGGGCCGTCTGCCCTGACCAATGATTGTGGTATCATCAGAAAAAAACAAGCTATCCGATCCATCCAGGTGCAAATCAAGTGCGTTATAATGTTGATGAACAACGAGTGTTTATACATGTATTAGTTTCTTAAGTATATTTTATTGATTCATACAATAAGTACATTATTAAAATGATAGGGAGAAAAAAAATAAGGTAACCTTGTGCTATTCCTAACCCAAATTCAGATAAGGTTACACATAGTCCGAAATAGGTTAAGTTTTTTATTTTTTAATTTGCTCCAACTTTTGAGTACATTACGCTGGGTCCAGGGACAGCGTTGACGATCTTTGACCATCCAAGAAAGTTACAACTTTCTTCAAGAAACACTAGTCATTTTTTATGTGATCTTTGAATTCTGAACATTTCAAAACATAAATTGCTTATAAAGAAGGATAAATTCTCTTAAAACTAACATAGATAACTTCCCTTTTTAACCGTCTAGACTAGACAGACCCCATCATTGAGAAAATTATAAACAGTTTTGTACCGTAGTCGGTAATTTTTTCAGGTTTCAAATTATCCTATTAAAGCATTTTACGGAAAGTAAAATATGTATTTCATTGCATGAAATTTGTTCACCTTGAAAATATTCAGCAGTTGGTTATTGAGATATCTAATAAAATGTTATGGATTGTGCACATTTTTCAAATATATCAATAACAGTTGAATGTATGAACTTGACCCGGTTGCATTGTAATCTAAATTTTCAGAACAAAAAATCAATCAAAATCAAATCACTTTTATTTTGACATCATCATAAATGGCACTTTACATTACCGTATATACAATTTTGTTGATAGCCTAATAAACTTATCCAATTAGGATTTAACAAAAATAAAATGAATCTTGTTACAATAATACAAAATTATGAATCACTATAATTGGTCACAGTTAGGTGTCACCAAAAACTTGAGCTATTCAGTACAATAATTACTGAGATATAGATAATTTACTGAATTATAGACAAATATTTAAATAGTGTTTTTTGTTTTTTTCTCTAGTTCTATGATCCCAAGAAGAAGCGTTATGAACCACCGATACCAGAAGTGGCTGTTCTGGACACTGCCGCTAAGAACACAAAATACACTGTCAACATCAATAAAAAGCTACCAGGATTCAATGTGATGAGGAAGTGCACCGACAAGGTTCTGTAAGTAATATGTTAAATATTGTTACCTGTCAGCTGTTACTGTATCTAAATAAAATGTCCACTAAAATATTTGTTACTCCAATTAACATTTGTAACATTTTGGACCATTCAATCAATTAGGCTATCCTACTTCAATGTAATTAATTTACTCCTGTGGTCAAGCCAATAGTCTGGGTGACCGGAGATAATATTGTCTTATATTCCATTTTAAGAATCAATAATGTTTTATTGTCACAAACAAAATAATTGCAAAAAGTCACTTCATATTGATAAAATAACATTGATACTTTGTATGCAAGTACATGTTAATATTAAGTTTGTATAGTATTTACTATCCGTTAGGCTCGCTTCGCTCGCCATATCCGTCTAGCCAGGGGCTCCGTCCCCTGGACCCCCGACTGGATCGTCCAAAAATGAGAACAGCGGGCTTGCTTCGATCGCCTGCATTTTTCATTTGAGCATGCTTCATTCCATCAGAAAGTGAAAGTACTGAGAAAACGCAGAAAAGCTGAGAAAAACGTTGGAAAAACGCTGATTTTGGGCGTATCTTTGATGAAATATTAAAGTCACCTCATCACAAAATTTTTAGACCCTAGCTAAACCTCTCTACCAAATTTGAACATTTTCTGTGTATTACTTGATGAAAGAACTGACAAAACGCAAAAAACCGCTAATTTTGGGCGTATCTTTGGCGTTATTTCAAATTCCTTCTAACACAACATTATTACACCCCAGCTGAGGTTCTGTAGTAAATTTGAACATTTTCTGTTCATTTGTTCTCGATAAAGCTGAGAAAGCGCAAAAAAACGCTGGAATAACGCAGGTTTTGGGCGTATCTTTGGCGTTATTACAAATTCCTTCTAAGACAACATTATACACCCCAGCTTAGCTTCTGTACTAAATTTGAACAATTTCTGTTCATTATTGTTCTTGATAAATCTGAGAAAAACAAAAAAAAAAAACGCTGGAAAATCGCAGATTTTGGGCGTATCTTTGGCGTTATTACAAATTCCTTCTAAGACAACATTATACACCCCAGCTTAGCTTCTGTACTAAATTTGAACAATTTCTGTTCATTATTGTTCTCGATAAATCTGAGAAAAACAAAAAAAAAAACGCTGGAAAATCGCAGATTTTGGGCGTATCTTTTGAAATTTTTCCAAACTAGTGCGCCTCTAAAAGGGCCAACTGAACATGCCTACCAAATTTTAACGTTTTTGTTCCGGTAAATTTTTAGTTCTGCGAGTGAGTAAGTGAGTGAGTCAGTCAGTGAGTGAGTGCCATTTCGCTTCTATATATATGGATATTAGTGACCCCTCATATGTGTAATTTTGTATTCTTGTATTATTTGACGATATTCAAATACATGGTTTGCTGTATTGTGTTGAATAAATAAATATTATTATCATTACAAATTAAAATACAAATAGTCTCTCATTCATTTTTTTTTTTGATTCATTCAGTTTTTGGTAGAGAGCTAGTGGGAAGGATATTTTGAATATTCTTTCCAAAGAATGGACACTTATATGTCCAAAGCTCCGCCAATTTATTATTATTTACATAACAATATTATCTATAGTTATTACAAATTTCTTTTTTCATATCATATACAGTTCAATAATAATTTTCTTAGTCTATATTATGTAAATTCATCTATAATTTTGCTGTATTGTAAGCTATTGTTTATAAGTGTATAAGCCAGTTGTCATCTACATGAATAAAGTACCCAATCAATCAATCAATTCATCTTCTTAAATTTCGTTATAATTAATTATTGTATCAGGTTAAATTCATTTTCCTACAGTTACGTTGAAAAGTGACCATTTCTGCACTGAAGTGAGCGCTTTGCGTACTCCAGATTTGCAGCATGACAACGCAAAATAGTTAGTAGGTTATATGGAGCACCAGTGCAGGAAAATCAAAATTAAGTTGGTAATACTCATAGTGAGGCCCACGTTATAATGGCAGTGGAGAACAGCGTTGCCTTGCCATTATGTGCCTTCATTATAGTCATTTCAATGCTTACATAAGATAAACCCCCTTCAAGCAGTCACATAAATTTTCAATTGAATTAATAATCATTATAATTCAATTATAATTATTATTCAATTTTAAATAAATTAAGGTTTTTATTAATAATAAAATTACACAGAAAAACATTTGATGGATTTCAGGGAATTTCACCCATAATTACCCACTTTCCATATTCAATGGTAACTGTAGGAAAAATTTAATGTGAAATTCGTGCGCAAAGTTCGTTTGCTGCACTCAAGAAACCATTCCGCCCTCGCCTACGGATCGGGCGTAAACGTTTCTTTCGGTGCAGCAAACTGTCACTTTGCGCACTAGTTGCACAAATAACTATTTTGTGAAATGTTCATTTTTCAGGTTTCAGACCACATCAGCCGGCTTCACATTTGCAGATCAGTTTCTGCAACTGACCGCTTTCTTGCCGACCGACAACATCTATGGTCTCGGGGTGCACAGAAACAACTTTGTTCTGAACAACGATTGGAACAACATTCCATTGTTCAATAGCGACTTGCCACCTGCTGATAATGTGAGTTCATTTCTTGTGCTTTCCAACGAGTAAAGGGTTATTTTCAATTAGCTGGTCCGGCGAACTTCGTACCGCCAAATAGTTTAATGCAACTCATGACAAACTTGAAGGTGCATTTTCGTTTATGCGTAAATTTCCGCAGTCAAAGACGACAAGAATTGTTGACATTCATATTGTCCAAATTTCAAGTGTGCTAAAACAGCTGATCAAATAACTTCTCATCAATTGTGTTTATTATTCAAGAATCAAACATTTCTAAGAATATCAACATATTGCCAGTTTAAGCTCAACCTGCCCCATTAAAACATAATTGAACATAATCTTTCAGGTTATTTAGACAAATTGAAATCTACTCAATCTGAGATCCTCACCATGTCGTGGTCGACGACGGCATTTATGCACTAACGAAAACCCAGCTGTAGCTGGATGCACACCTGAGGAGGCGCGATGCGGCATTTTATTCATATAGATAATGTTTCAACTGCAAAATAAATAATTTACTGAAAATCAATTAATTCTGAACACCGAAGACAGCTCAATTATTCGAAACAAAGCAATGTCTTTACAGCATGATGTAAGTCTTTAACCTGAGGCCGCACTGCTGGATGGTTACACACAGAGCAGTCATTTTGTTTTTAGTCGGGGCATTTAGAATAAAATACATGGTCGGTTATGGAGCAGCACACACTCTTGTCTACTATCTACCGACGGCTGTTGTATGACGCAATGATTATAACAGCTGACTTTTATTTCTGTGTGTGGCCAGCTCACAAATCTTACATGTAATCTCAAGGATTACATGTAAACTTTGAAGGACCGTAGAAAAGAGTCCTGAAGTCGGATTATAAATTTGATGGGCCATAAACCTGGTCCTGAACATAACGAACACAACTAAAAAAATGATCAAATTCGGTGCACACATAAAAAAGTTATTGAATGTCAAAATTTGAGGCTCGATTTTTATTTATATAGATGAGTTTTACCTTAAAGAAAGTATAGCATAAGAAGATATCCCATAGCTTGTAGAATTCATTCAAAGTTTTGTATCAAATTATGGTGTTGTGTATCAAGTTGAGATGATACTGTATCATATTGTATTGATACTGTATCATTTATGGTGATATCATAGAGAAAATATAGCATAAGAAGATTTCATGGTATAGGGTGATATGTTCCAAATTTCAATGTTAACTCAAGCCGATAGTCCTAGTAGTTATATTTCGTTAGCTATTTGATTAGGACACGTTGACAATTGATTAGGTTATAGCATAGAAAAAAGATAGCAGAAGAGTACATTATAGTACTTTATAGTACTTTTTAGTACATTATAGTATATTAAGAAGATCCCATAGTACATTATATTTCTTTTTAATAAAATTAGTACAATTGATGGTGATGTTGTGAAATCTCTCCATAATAACAAAACAAAGATATTGTAAAATTTCACTAAATATTTATTGATAAATTTTTAGTAAAATTTGACAATATCTTTGTTTTCGTAATATTCTTTTTATTCAATCAATCGGTGTTATTGTATGATAACAATAAGTACATCATAAAAATGATAGGGAGAGAAAAAATAAAGTAACCTTCTGCTATTCCTCTCCCAAATTTTGATAGGTTGTTTATGTTCCAAATCTCACTGTCAACTCAAGCCGATAGTCCTAGTAGTTCTTTTTCGTGAAGCTATGTGACGCTGGTAGTCTCTCATACTGAAAATGAGCTACGAGAACGTTCAATCTGAATTTGAAAATGTATTATTGAATATTGAAAAGAAATGATATTTTCTTGGTGGAAAAAATAAATTTGAGGTAGAATTATTTGTTCCTAAAAATAATAAACAATTCATATTTTATTGGATGTACCAAGATTAAACACAGCTATCTACTTCCTATCTTTCTTACACTTATCTGTTATCTTCATTGAAACACAGCTATCTATCATAAAGAAGAAGTAGCATAATAAGATATCCCATGGTATAGAGCGTTTATGTTGAAAATTTCACTGTTAACTCAAGCCGATAGTCCTAGTAGTTCTTTTTCGTGAAGCTATGTGACGCTGGTAGTCTCTCATACTTTGTCGTTCTTACACTCTCATTCCAACAACACAGTAATAATAGACAGTAGTCGCCAGTAATCGGCTTGAGTTGACAAGAAATCGACTTAAAATTTGGAACATGAATGACCTAAACCATGTGATATCTTATGCTATCTCTCCTCTATGATTCCACCCAGGAGGGCTGAAAAGAATATACATTTGTTCTTATGAACTTGTTCACTCATCGACAGAGCAGAAAATAATTAATCGTTTGAAACACAAACGAACTAAATGTGTCTGCCGATCTGTACCTGTCAAAACAATAAAGTTTTTCGAATACTATTTTTTTTTTGTGAACAGTTTTGAATGAAAAGAATTCTCTGACGCATATTCTAACAATTATTATTATGTGCAATTGTTTTGTAAATATATCATAACTTGATGAATAGCTTAGTTCACAATCAGCTAATAATCTATAGTGAGGTCCACGTTATAATGGCAGTGGAGAAAGATATAAGAACAACGTTGCCGATCCTCTGTGTTGTTAATGTGTCCTATAGATGGTAGCTGATACAGGTTTATTGATGTAATATTAACTGTTCATTCTCGTTTAAAATAATCAATAATATTTTATTAAGCAAGAAATTATATTTTTCAATAATTACATAATGAATTTCCATAATTAAGATGAAATATTTTATTAATTAATTGATAATTCTACATTGTTAAAAGACGAACTGGCAACAGAGCAAAGCAAGGAAGAGATAGGGCTATCCGCTTTGTTGAATGATAGACAAGGATAGCAATACCATTGCTAATCAAACACTGTCATGGACCTCACTATAGTGTCTTGTGACGTATGTTATTAACTATGAGAAGTTTTAACGTTTTTCACAAAAAAAAATCTGAAATTATTTGTAATCATCGTAGATTCCACAAATAATTTAAATTTCTATCATAATTGAAATTTAATAGCCCATTAGTTGGTTAGGAGATAAATATTCATTACATTGATGACTTGAAATCATTGTTTATTTTCTTCATTACAAAATCATTCTCATGATTGAATCAATAAATGGATAAAATGTTTTGAAACAAACTGAAACTTGCTTTGAAGAGGAATACCAGATAATAAAGCAATTTCAGTAGTTGATGAGTAATTCTATAAATCAGCTTTCTTATCAGTGAAATTAAAGTTATTGTCATTTGTAGGCTGCATTCCAAAATGATATCACTTTGTTCTCAGGACTCTGATTGTTTTTGTTTGTTTCCTGCATAGATAATAGTCCACTGTAAATGACATATTTTATACTTTATTGTGGACTACAGTTTAAATTCCGTTATGAATATCTTATCAAATTCAATTTCATTCTATTGAGCCAAAAGCACCATATCGACCTTGAATAATGCAATCAAAAAGCATGCACCAGCCTAAAGCCTCTCCTAATAAAATATAATTATAAAATCAATAAATTCTAAATTTAGTCAAACAAATTGTTCAAAGTATGCTTATGTTCAGTATCAGATCAACAATTTTATCTTCCATCTATAATAATAAGGGAAAGAATTATTGACTTATACACGTAGGGGATAGGAAATTCACAAATGATGCATCATCTCGTCTGAACTACTGGACTGATGAACTTGAAATTTTGCATATCGATTCTTAATTTACCGAGGATCGTTATAGGCCTATTTTAAATATTTCAAGATTTCAGTAGGTCAAGTTTTTAGTCTGTCAAGTTATTAATTAGACCCTTGCCGAGCACTGGTTATCTGCTATAGTGAGGTCCACGTTATAATGGCAGTGGAGAAAAATAGGAGATCAACGTTGCCGATCCTATGTGTTGTATAGACGTCGCCTTCTATAGACGTCAGCTGATACAAGTTTATTGATGTAATATCAACTGTTCATTCTAGTTCAAAATAATCAATTATATATTAAGCAGGAAATTATATTTTTCAATAATTCCATAATGAATTTTAATAATTAAGATGAAATATTTTGTTATTTAATTGATAATTCTACATTGTTAAAAGATGATCTGGCAACAGAACACAGCGAGAAAGAGATAGCCCTATCCACTTTGTTGAATTATAGCAATACCATTGCTAATCAAACCTGCCAATATAACGTGGACCTCACTATAGTGATTATACAAATGTAGCTTTTTGAATCTCGATATGCTCAACTTTCTCAAGCAGTGGTAGTTTTGGACCAATTCTTGAACAATCCTTTGATAATTTTAGTTTGAATTCGTATTATAACAATTGTAATTTTTATTTTCAGACGAATCTGTACTCTTCTCATCCATTCTTCATGGCCATAGAAGATGATGGTTCTTCGTTCGGTGTACTCCTATTGAATAGTAATGCTATGGGTTAGTAAGATAAATAATTCATTCAAATAACTCAAATAAATTAATTCATTCAACTGTTAATCCGGTCTATAATGAAAACACTTCATCAACATTTATAATTATGTTCCCATTAATATTCACTCACTTGAATGCTAATGATATATGTGGCTGATGCTGATATATGGGACTGATAATGATATATGTGGCTGATACTGATATATAGGGCTGATAATGATATATGGGGCTGATACTGATATATGGGGCTGATACTGGTTTAATATATGGGGCTGATACTGATAACAGCTGTTGTATGGTGAAAGTGATATTTTCGAGCTCAAAATTTAAGTGATTTTATTCTATATTTTGTGAATATTTGAAGTTTGGTTTTTGTTTTAATGGAAGTTTCATTATCAATCTATCTAAATTTGAAATTCTTTGTTTTTGTTCTGATTCATAGTTTCAGATTGAAGATTTGGTGTTGAAATTGAAGTGAACATAACCTACATAATATTTGGACAATTTGTGACAAAATCAGGAAATTGAAGAATTTTTGGGCAATAGCCTGTTTTTTCTTTTCCGACTATTGTATTGTTCGCTCTATCTAATAAATAATAAATAAATAATAGGGGGCTGATAACGATATATGTGGCTGATACTGATATATGGGGCTGATAATGATATATGTGGCTGATACTGATATGATATATGGGGCTGATACTGATATATAGGGCTGATAATGATATATGGGGCTGATAGTGATATATGGGGCTGATACTGATATAATATATGGGGCTGATACTGATATATGGGGCTGATACTGATATATGGGGCTGATACTGATATATGGGGCTGATAACGATATATGTGGCTGATAGTGATATATGGGGCTGATACTGATATAATATATGGGGCTGATACTGATATATGGGGCTGATACTGATATATGTGGCTGATAATGATATATGTGGCTTATACTGATATATGGGGCTGATACTGATATATGGGGCTGATAACGATATATGTGGCTGATACTGATATATGGGGCTGATAATGATATATGTTGCTGATAATGATATGATACAGGGGGCTGATAATGATATATGGGGCTGATACTAATATGGGGCTGATAATGATATATTTGGCTGATACTGATATGATATATGGGGCTGATACTGATATATAGGGCTGATAACGATATGTGGGGCTGATACTGATATATGGGGCTGATAATGATATATGTGGCTGATACTGATATATGGGGCCGATACTGGTATATGGGGCTGACACTGATATATGGGGCTGATAACGATATATGTTGGAGCCAGCTCTAGTTTTCATTTTTCGTTTTTGAATTGGACGCGCGCTCCTCGTTCAGTTCGTATTTCTTTCACTTGAGTGCGTCGCGCTCACTAGCCGGTAGATTTTTTCTTTCAGTTCAGTCTCGCTTCGTAATAGCTTGCCTCGAGTCGGGAATTGATAATTATTATTCGTCGATCATTCCCAGAAGAAAATTGTTCTTCAAATTATTATTTTTTCGTTAATGTTAAATCGTACACCATAAACCTACGTTTGGAAGAGTGTTTGCCAAACTCCCTTTAGTTGAAAGTTTTAAACTATTATTTTTCGATTGGAAAGTTCACCGATCTATAGTCTTTAAAGACATTGTAAATATCTCGTCAGAAATATATGTGCAACGTTATATGATGGAAGCCGAATTTACCAACAGTAGATGACAATTAAGCTTGCCTTTTCACCATCCTTGATTCATCTCCTACCTCGGGGACACCTGAATACCTTACCTGGGAGTTGTAAGCTCAATAATATAAATATTACATTAGGTACTCTGCAGATTTTCGGTGAGTTGTTCTTTTATATTTTCATTGCATGTACTTGTTTCTGTAGAGATATCACTTGTTTCTTTTCTATTCAATACAGTCCACTTTACATCAAAATTATTGATTACCAATTTAAAATCAATATAAATTTCGTAAAGTTGAACCTTAGAGTTTACACTGGTCATCCAGGCCAGATTTTATTGGCTATTTTTTATTAAAATATTTGGCAAGCACTTATCCAATTTTATTGTAAATCGTTTGTGCATGCTAGGGTTCAAACCTGTTTGTACATTATGAATTGAGCCGATCAAGTTGGTTCACTCTTATCTCTATTGTCCGATCGGAACCGTTACTTTGCAATGCTGATAACGTTATCGCTTAGCTTGCTTCGTCTATTGAGCTTTCTCTGTTCAATTTGTACTAACATTATCATTTTGCTTGCTTGAATCATCAATGAAAATCGTTCATTGTAATTCATTCATTCATTGTAGTTCATTCGTAATTTTATTCGAAAATTAGTAAATGAAAATCATTAAGACCTTTCCAATATCCAATCATGAGTGAAAAGAAGTTAAAGCTCAAACGAGCTAAACTTGAGCAATATTTCTATCGTATTCAACGTACTTTCGAATTGTCGAAAAAGGCTTTAAAAGAAGAAGCTAGTGCTAAACAATTTCTAATTCTCTATAGTTCCACTCTTAAAACTGTTCAGGATTATGAAGCTGTTGAAATGGAAATACAGGAGCTTGAAATGGAAAAAGACCCGGAATTTGTACCCAAATTTAGTAGTTCACATATGGAAATGTTCGAACATATGGAAGCAATTGCTAGTGAATTGAAAAAACGCAGTCAGGTTGTACCTAGTGTTTCTACCCCGGCTCAACCTGTATCTTCCAATAAGGATTCGTCTAATATTTTACCGAAAATTGAAATTCCTGTGTTCGACGGAGATCAATCAAAATGGGCGGTATTCTACGAAATGTTTAAATGCATGATTCATGACAACAAATCGATTCCAAATCAACAAAAGGTCCAATATCTGGTGTCCAAACTATCTGGAGAAGCGGCTAATATTTCACGTCATCTACCACCTATTGCTAATAATTATGAAATTATTTGGGATGCATTAATTAAGCGGTTCAATGACCCCCGCTCACTCTCAAATGTGTACTTGAAACAAATTTTCGAATTCAATTGTCTTAAATCTGAGTCTCGTGCAGGTTTAGTTTCTATAGTCGATCAGTTCTGTGGCTCAATTACTGCTTTAAAACGCCTACGAGGTGAAGATGTATCTGATGCAATATTTCTGTTCCAAGCGTTGAAAATTTTAGATCCTGTTTCTCGAAAGGCATTTGAAGCTTCAGTTCATACTAAGGATGATCCCACATATACTGATTTTGTTTCATTCATCGAAAGGCAGATTAAATCGTTACCGCATGACGAATCGTCTAAACAATGCAAGCCAGTAGTGAAACCAATACCAAAATCCAAAGTGTTGGTTGTTCAATCGAATTCGCAAGTGACCAAATCACCGGTAAAAATATCAGAATGTCTGAAATGTTCGATGACAAATCATAAATTGATCAATTGTCGTCTTTTTCGTCAGTTATCACCTTGGGACCGTTTTCGTTTTGTTAAGGAGAAGGGTTGCTGTTTGAAATGTTTCTCGCCAGCCCATCGTAGTAAAGATTGTACTTCTTCCAACTGCGAGGAATGTAGTCAGAAGCATAATTCGCTTTTACATTTCGGAAATGCTTCAAATTCGTCATCAAATTCGGATGCGAAAAAGGTAGAAAATAATACTATTACCTGTTGTTCTATCGATTCGAAGTCGGCACCGTATAGTGTTCTACTATCAACTGCTCAAGTCGAGGTACCTGATAAGAGAGGTAGATTGCACAAAATAAGAGTTTTAGTTGATTCAGCTAGTCAAAGTCATTTCATTACTCGTAAACTTTGTCGTAAATTGCAACTATCGATTTCTCCTTTCCAATTAATTGTGAATGGTTTTGGCGGAAATTCGCAATCAGTTTTTGGTCGTACTTTTGTCACGCTTCAATCTCGACTCGATTCTATTGTTAAATTTTCCATTGAACCATTAGTTGTCGAAAAAATCATGGAACAGCTTCCCACTAGTAAAATTGATAATTCTAAATTATCAAATTTGTTTGGTCTTCGACTTGCTGATGAAAGTTATCACATTCCCAGCGAAATTGACGCTATTATAGGAGCTGAATTAGTGCCCCATATTTTCCGAAATGGTCGTGTGGAAATTGATTCGAATTATTTGATGGCCTTGGAAAGTGTTTTCGGTTATATTTTGATGGGTAGAGCCCCTATTTTAACTCAATCTTCAGAAAATTCAACGTGTTTGATGACTTGTCTAACATCACCGTTGGATAAGTTAGTTCGAAAATTTTGGGAAGTGGAAAGCGTTCCAGATGTAGGAAAACAACTCACTGCTGATGAGTTAGAATGCGAGAAGGATTTTGCATCGTCCGTTCGTCGTGAAAATTCGGGTAGATTCGTTGTCTCATTATCGTTTTCAAAATCCCCTGGTTGTCTTGGTGATTCTTATGCTATGTCAGAACGTCGACTCATCAGTTTGGAGAAACGACTGGCACGTGATCCAAACATGCGTTTAGTGTATCACGATGTCCTCTTGGATTATCTCAAACAAGGACACATGGAATTGATAAAAAATCAGAGTGATAAAAGTGGTTATTTTATACCTCATCATGCTGTAATCAAAACTCAGAGTCAATCAACGCCTTTGCGTATTGTCTTTGACGCAGGCGCGAAAACTACTACTGGAGTATCATTGAATGATATACTTCATATCGGCCCCAAGTTGCAAACGGATATTTTCGTTCTGTTAGTCAATTTTCGGTTATTTTCTATCGCTGTAACTGCTGATATAAAGCAGATGTATAGACAGATTCTTGTCGATGAATCGTGTCGCAAATTTCAGCGTTTGTTATGGAGATTTTCGTCCAATGATCCCATACAAATTTTGAATTAAAAACTGTCGTATTTGGTCTGAGTGAGTCACCGTTTCTAGCTCTCAGAACTGTCCATCAACTTGTTCAAGAAGAAGGTGAAAATTTCCCTGATGCTAAAGCTCGTATTCCGAGTGACATGTTTATGGATGATTTGGTGACAAGTGTGTCTTCTTTAGGTGAAGCAAATCGTCTTTGTAGTCAGGCTAAAGAATTGTTCGAGAGAGGCGGATTCGAACTTACTAAATGGAGTTCCAATTCACCTGAATTGATGAATGATTTCTCGGAAGATGAAAAATCAGCCTTGTCTAAAGATTTCGAGATGGGAAATTTGTTGGCTGTCCTAGGTTTGAAATGGCAACCTGGTAGTGATTCGTTTTGTTTTTCAGTGAATCCTAATCAGTCTGTTCCTACCAAACGTCACATTTTATCGGTAGTAGCACGCATTTTCGATCCTTTGGGACTCTTGTCACCCCTAACTTTGTTTCTTAAATGTTTAATTAAACAATTATGGAATGCTGGTCTTGATTGGGACGATTCAGTACCTCCCTCTATTGCGCTTCAATGGGAGACATGTCAGAAGGAGTTCCCTTTATTGTCCAATCTCTTCATACCACGTCATTTAGGAGTGATGAATGATTCGAAAATTACTGTCATTGGTTTCTGTGATGCATCGACTTTAGGTTATGGTGGTGTGATCTACATAAAATCTCAAATGGATATGCAACCTGCAACTATCACATTGTTGTGCGCTAAATCAAAAGTCGCGCCATCTAAGACTTTATCCATACCTAGGCTTGAATTATGCGCGGCGCTCTTGCTCGCTGAATTAATACAGGTTGTTGTCTCTGTTTTGAGCCTTCGTTGTCACGTGACTCGCGTTGTTGCATTATCGGATTCTACTGTTGTCTTACATTGGATCAGGGGCTGTCCATCCAGATGGCAATCTTTCGTCGCTAATCGAGTTACGAAAATTCAAGACTGTCCTATCAACGACTGGTTACACGTGGCAGGAAATTCAAACCCAGCTGATCCCATTTCGAGAGGTTTATCCCCTTCTGAAATAATTAATCATGATTTGTGGTGGTCTGGCCCCTCTTGGCTAATGTTAGAAGAGAGTGATTGGCCCGTCAAGGTCGATCTGGAATCTATAGAGTGTCTACCTGAGGTCAAGGTTCACTCAATTGTCACTGTAGTACAGTCGGAAAATTCATCTATTAATTCGATTCATCTTTTAATTGCTCGTTGTTCCAACTACCAACGTCTATTGCGTATCATGGTGTTAATATTGAAAGTACTTCGTCTATTGCCTAAACCTCATGAATTAGATTTCGATTTGGCGGAAAAACATTTGTGTAAAGTTGTACAAAAAATTCATTTTTCGAAAGAATTACTGGAATTGAAAGCTGGGAAAGAATGTACTTCTCATCTTCAACAACTGTCACCCTTTCTTGATCATGATATTATTCGTGTGGGTGGACGTTTACAAAATTCTGAGTTGAATTATGACAGCTGTCATCCGATTATATTACCGAAAAATGATCCATTGGTCACGCTTTTGATTGATTATTTTCATGAAAAGCACTGTCACGCTGGACCTCATTTATTGGCGTCTATTTTGAGACAAAAATATTGGATTTTATCAGCCCGTGTCATTATAAGGAGTCATGTACGAAAATGTAACAAGTGTTTTCACTATCGTCCCACTCTTACACCGCCGAAAATGGGTAATCTGCCAGCCTGTAGAACTCTGTCGTCTAAACCATTCGTCCAATGTGGAGTTGATTATGGTGGACCCATTCGAATCACCATGGCCAGGCGTCGGAATCCTTTCATATTTAAATCATACATTTGTCTTTTTGTCTGTATGGCAACTAAAGCCGTTCACATTGAATTAGTTTCGGACTTATCGACCCAAATGTTCTTATCAGCTTTTCGCCGTTTCCTTGCTCGACGAGGTCCTTGTAAGGTCATGTATTCCGATAATGGTACCAACTTCGTCGGCGCCTATGATGAGCTAATAAAATTGTCACGGATGCTGAACTCCAAGGAATATCAAAACCTGCTCCAGAATGAACTTGCTGATCATAGCATTGAGTGGAATTTCATCCCGCCAGGTTCACCTCACTTCGGCGGTCTTTGGGAGGCGAATATAAAATCAGTAAAGTCACACCTGTTTCGAGTTATTGGTAACCAGTTGTTGATTTACGAAGAATTGAACACTGTCTTAGTTCAAATTGAGGCTGTACTTAACTCACGCCCGTTATGTCAAATGAGCGCGGATCCGAGTGAACCCCTCGCCCTCACACCGGCTCATTTTCTCACTTTGACACCTCTTAAGTACCTTCCTATGTTAAATGTGGAAGATCGTCCAATGAATCGATTGGATCGGTTTGAATTAGTCAATCAAATGGTTCAGTCTTTCTGGAGTCGTTGGCGCAAAGAATACTTACACGAATTACAAACCCGTGTGAAATGGTGTAAGGATTCCACCCCTCTCACGGTTGGTACAATCGTCCTAGTGGATCAACCAAATGTCGCACCGTTGAAATGGCCTCTGGGGGTGATTGAGGAAGTATTTCCCGGTGCTGACGGTGTCGTTCGAGTGGCTATGGTGCGGTGCGCCAATGGTCGCTTCAAAAGGCCGGCTACAAAGTTGTATCCGTTGCCTACTCAATAATTTTCCTTTTGCATTTTTTGTTTTAATCTCGTTTTGTTTTATTTTTATTTCTTTCGTCGTTTATTCATTGTTTTTTTCGTTTCTTTGTTCTCTAGCCTTGTCTGAAAATAGCTTTTCAGCCGGGGGGGGATGTTGGAGCCAGCTCTAGTTTTCATTTTTCGTTTTTGAATTGGACGCGCGCTCCTCGTTCAGTTCGTATTTCTTTCACTTGAGTGCGTCGCGCTCACTAGCCGGTAGATTTTTTCTTTCAGTTCAGTCTCGCTTCGTAATAGCTTGCCTCGAGTCGGGAATTGATAATTATTATTCGTCGATCATTCCCAGAAGAAAATTGTTCTTCAAATTATTATTTTTTCGTTAATGTTAAATCGTACACCATAAACCTACGTTTGGAAGAGTGTTTGCCAAACTCCCTTTAGTTGAAAGTTTTAAACTATTATTTTTCGATTGGAAAGTTCACCGATCTATAGTCTTTAAAGACATTGTAAATATCTCGTCAGAAATATATGTGCAACGTTATATGATGGAAGCCGAATTTACCAACAGTAGATGACAATTAAGCTTGCCTTTTCACCATCCTTGATTCATCTCCTACCTCGGGGACACCTGAATACCTTACCTGGGAGTTGTAAGCTCAATAATATAAATATTACATTAGGTACTCTGCAGATTTTCGGTGAGTTGTTCTTTTATATTTTCATTGCATGTACTTGTTTCTGTAGAGATATCACTTGTTTCTTTTCTATTCAATACAGTCCACTTTACATCAAAATTATTGATTACCAATTTAAAATCAATATAAATTTCGTAAAGTTGAACCTTAGAGTTTACAATATATGTGGCTGATACTGATATATGGGGCTGATACTGATATATGGGGCTGATAACAATATATGTGGCTGATACTGATATATGGGGCTGATAATGATATATGTGGCTGATACTGATATATGGGGCTGATACTGATATATGGGTCTTCCGAAATTGTTCATATCCATCATGTTAAATCAGTAACGTTTAAAATAAATGTATCTCTATACACAACTATCTATAAATGTATCTATTTTTTTCGTTAAGGCTACTGTTGAATAGAACTACTAATAGAAATTGAAGTACCCTTTTTAAAATTATGTAGTCACAACATGTTCCCACTGCATGATGTCATTATCAAGATAATGGTCTGTAATATCATGATAATGGGCAGATTATCTTGATAATGACATCATATAGCCGAAACATGACTGTTGTGACTAAATAAATTTAAAGAAGGGTACTTGGATTTTTATTTATATATTTCTATCTATTTGTCTATATCTTTAAAAAAATGTAAAATAATATTATAATAATATACTTATTTTGTGTGGCAGATATAATCGTGCAACCTGCCCCGGCTATTACGTACCGTGCCATTGGCGGAATTTTCAATTTCTACTTCTTCCTCGGTCCCACTCCATTGCAAGTGATAGAGCAGTACACCGAACTGGTGGGAAGGCCTATCATGCCGCCCTACTGGAGTCTCGGATTCCACCTCTGTCGGTATGTATTTCTTTTTTAAGTGGTAGAGTGGACATTACTGTCCAAACTTCGCCACGTCAACAATTAAAAAAGTCATTCTATTCTAAAAAGTCGTTCTATAACTATGTGCTCGGTTTTAGTACAATTTTAATGTGTATTAATCGAAGTCTTGAATTTCTCTATCCATTACGAACTGCTATTATGTTACATCAAGTTTTGATACTGAAATGACAACTTGCAGACTATAGTGAGGTCCACGTTATAATGGCAGTGTTTGCCATTATAGTATGGTAATGGTAGCAATGGTATTGCCATCCTTGTCTATCATTCAACAAAGCGAATAGCGCTATCTCTTCCTCGCTTTGCTCTGTTGCCAGATCGTCTTTTAACAATGTAGAATTAATTATTAATTAACAAAATATTTCATCTTAATAATTATGAAATTATTGAAAAATATTATTTATTGCTTAATAAAATATAATTGATTATTTTAAACGAGAATGAACAGTTGATATTACATCAATAAACCTGTATCAGCTACCGTCTATAGAAGGCATTGACAAGACAGAGGATTGGTAACCTTGTTCTTCTATCTTTCTCCTCGCTATTATAACGTGGACCTCACTAAATTATATAATTTGTGTAAAATAACAACTGTTGAGCTTAAGAAGAAGAGGGAGACCAAGGAGAAGGTGGCTGCAGGATGTGGAGGGTGATCTGAATAGAATGGGGATTTTTGGATGGAGAAGGATGGCGAATGACTGTGACGAGTGGAGGCGTGTGATGGAGGAAGCCAAGGCCCACCTAGGGCTGTAGTGCTAAGAAAGTAGTAAAAACTGTTGACAATGAATCTGATATGTGATACGAAAGCATGCTTCAGTTAGAGAGTGAATATTTTTTATTTTTCAGAAATTATATAGTTTGCAAGTCGTCATTTTAGAGCCGGTTTCCGAGCTCGGGATTCAGCTAAGTTCTAGACTTTAAACAGCTGGAGTCAGAAAATTGGCTTCCCGAAACGGGGCGTAGTCGCAGTCCACGTTTAAATTAAATTTCGAAAAACTAGAAAATCGAACATAAGATAAAATTAAGAGAAAATAGTGTAAAGTTTAAGCTATTTTGAATTATTTAGAAATGTTTCATTTCATCAAGGAAGAACGTTTCCAATAATTATTATAGAAATTAGAAAATAAAGATTATCATAAAAACTGCGACTACGCCCCGTTTTGGAAAGCCAATTTTCTGACTCCAGCTGATTAAAGTCTAGAACTTAGCTAAATCCCGAGCTCGGAAACCGGCCCTTAGTGATGAAACTTGGTCCATTTATTATCTTTAGCTTTGGACGAAGCTCACAAAAATAAACGAATATTGTATTTCGCACATAAACAATAGCCTACAATACAAGAATAGTTATTTGTGCAACTAGTGCGCAAAGTGACAGTTTGCTGCACCGAAAGAAACGTTTACGCCTGAGCCGTAGACGAGGGCGGAATGGTTTCTTGAGTGCAGCAGAGGAACTTTGCGCACATATTTCACATTAAGTTTTTCCTACAGTTACCATTGAATATGAAAAGTGGGTAATTATGGGTAAAATTGCCTGAAATCCATCAAATGTTTTTCTGTGTAATTTTATTAATAATTGACAGAATCCAAAGTCAGGGCAGTGGACTGTGAATGATAGTTGGTATTAATACCTACAAATAAATCTTTGAATTCTGTGCATAAAAATACTGATAGCTTGAAGTGTGGTAAGTACGCCAATAAAAGACCAAATGAGTCAACAAAATGAGATTTAATAATAATAAAATAATAATAGGCAGATGGCCACATACAAAAACAATTGTAAGTAGATTGAGTCGAAAAATCTTGGGATAATTACAACATGTGATAAAAAACGTTAGAGAAATACAAAATTTAAATGAAATTAGGTCAATGACATTAATGACCATTGAAGCCTGACAATAATCGAAAAGATATTATAAATGATACCTGAATTGCAAATATAAATTGAGTGCTATAATGAAAAAGTTATTGCTGCAAAATTCAATCTTAATGATTTACAAAAGGAATAGTAATAAATGACAATGAGCTGTAGATAGTGCTCAACAAATAGAATACAGTAATATAGGCGGCATAGGCCTTCAGTAAATTAAATGTCAAGTTAGACATCAATAGAACAATTAATAGGCGTCGGTGGCCTCAGTGAATTGAATGTCAAGATAGACATCAATAGAACAATTAATAGGCGTCGGTGGCCTCAGTGAATTGAATGTCAAGATAGACATCAATAGAACAATTAATAGGCGTCGGTGGCCTCAGTGAATTGAATGTCAAGATAGACATCAATAGAACAATTAATAGGCGTCGGTGGCCTCAGTGAATTGAATGTCAAGATAGACATCAATAGAACAATTAATAGGCGTCAGTGGCCTTAAAATGACACTTAAGAGCTAAGGGTAGCTATTAAATACAATGTAAGATTGTCCAAGTTAAATACAGGCGACATGGGCCTTCAATGAATTGAATGTCAAGATAGACATCAATAGAACGATTAATAGGCGTCAGTGGCCTTAAATTGACACTTAAGAGCTAAGGGTAGCTATTAAATACAATGTAAAGATTGTCCAAGTTAAATACAGGCGACATGGGCCTTCAATGAATTGAATGTCAAGATAGACATCAATAGAATGATTAATAGGCGTCAGTGGCCTCAGTGAATTGAATGTCAAGATAGACATCAATAGAACAATTAATAGGCGTCAGTGGCCTTAAAATGACACTTAAGAGCTAAGGGTAGCTATTAAAAATTGCATGTCTTGGTCGACATTAGTACGCTTGTACAGCCAAGGGTAGCTATCAAAATTGAATGAAGTACATAGGCCTATGATAACCTTGACATTATGTAGGACAGTGCTCTCAATGAGACATGCACTGTAATATATTGAATTCATGAAAATAGGCTCGATTACCAAATGTATGGACAATTAAATGTTTTTAATTGCCAAAAAAGTTGAATGATAGCTACAAAAATTATATAAATGCACATAAAACTGTTTGACTTAGAAATAGAGAGTGTGGTCCATTATCGAAACGCTGTAGCATTTTATGAACAATTATGTAATACATGCGTAAATGAAAATTGAATAGAACGATTTACATAACCTGAATAAAATTTTGAAGAAGAGATGCAGCCAGGCAGACAGGCAAGGAATCCGCAGTACCCAAAAGAACAGGACATCAGCAAGCGACGATGTGATCTGGCCATGCGATGACACGAATGGAAGCGTCCACCACAGCAGGCAAATCCCCCAGTGGAAATGTGAGCAGGAGCATGTAGAATTCCAAACGAATAATCTGACTTTCAAGTTGTGGAATTTTTAGATTGATTTCCAAACGGTAGAGATGATGAACTTGAAAGTTTGAGTTTCAAGAGGTGAAGCCAATTGTTAGAAGAATGGCAATTGACGCCCACATGAGGTTGTGAACTTGACAAAGTTTATCAGCGTAAATATGTGAAGAAATCGATGAATAATTGAATCACAATTGAAGAATAGAATAAACGAATTAATTTGAAAGAATAATTCACTTTTAAAAACGTTCTGTAGATCAGAAGAATGGCGATAAATGCCCACACGAGGTTGCAATCTTGACAACGTTTATCAGCGTAAATATGTGAAGAAATCGATGAATAATTGAAACACAATTGAAGAATAGAATAAACGAATTAATTTGAAAGAATAATTCACTTTTAAAAACGTTCTGTAGGTCAGATGAATTTGGATGAAAAAGTTTAGACCGGGAGCGTAAGTGCACTCATTGACTAGGAACCATTGAAAGACAAGAAGACAGACCGACGCTCTAGCAACAAAAGGAAAGCGGAAATGTCAGCCACGTACATAAAACGTTTACAAACGTTTGGTGAAAAAGTAGCAAATATCTAGAAAGTAAGATGCCTAAAGCCAAAATAAATTCCAAAAAATCGAATAGTACAAATATTAAAATTGAAACGACAAATAACACGACGAATAATATAGGAAACCAACTTGATTATAGCAGTGCCGTAGAACCGTGACTGTTACGTCACCGGACAGCGCAGACAGAAAATGACGACATGATGTCTACGTAGTAGCGGAATGAGTAACAAGTGGAACCGTTACAATAAATGCTTTGTCAGATTTTACATAAACTGGGCCCCTTGTGTCATACGGGGGTATGGCACAATAAGAAAAGGTAAGAAATATGTAAAATCTGGCAAGGCAATTGGAAATTGAAAACTGGGCCCCATGTGAGAACCAGGGGAAAAAAACAATGAAACCTGAAAATACGAAATGAACCTGAAAATACGAAATGAACCATAAGAGCAAGGGGATTAACTAGAATCCTCATCAATGGGAAGAGGTGCTAAACTCGAAATAGCTTTCTTTAAAGTGCCGGAGGGAGTGAGAACAGTGACAACTCAAACCTTGTCGTCCTTACCGGGATGAACTTTAGTAATGCGCGCCAGCTTCCAAGTGGACTGCGCGGAACCAGGATCCTTCAAGATGACAACTGTACCGACCTTCAAATTTTCACAATTGTTTAGCCATTTGCCTTTTTTCTGAAGAGTGGTTAAATATTCACGAGACCACCTATCCCAAAGCTCCTGGATAGAAACAGCAAGTTGAAACCAACGTGAACGATGATCAATGTGTTTGGTGTTAGGCGGTAAGAAGGGTAATGATGTAAGTGGATGTCCAATCAAAAAATGACCTGGAGACAAGTAGGCAAGATCATGTGGATCTTCCGACAAGGGAACAAGAGGGCGCGAATTCAAGATGGCTTCGACCTGAGCAGCAAGAGTACAGGTTTCTTCAAAGTTAAATACCTTGTTGAATGTAACTACACGGAAAATGCGTTTGAATTTTTTTACCGCATTCTCCCAGAGTCCACCGAAGTGCGGAGCCCGAGGGGGAATGAAGTGCCATTGGATGTTGAGTACAGACATAGTGTCATGAATATCTGATTTGAGATGATCAGAGGACAAAAATTCGTGGAGCTCACGTAGCTCATTGTTGGCACCAACGAAAGTTGTGGCATTGTCCGAAAAAATGGAATGCGGAATGCCACGACGAGCAGAAAACCGAATCAGAGCGGCAATAAATGCCTTGGAAGTAAGTTCCGAGACAGTTTCAATATGAACGGCACGAGTTACCATACACACAAACAGCGACAAGTATGCTTTAGAAAAAGTACGAGATTTGGGGCCGCCTACACGGATGGAAATAGGACCGGCGTAATCCAAACCACAATTATAAAAGGGAAAATTAGCCTGAACGCGGGCCGCTGGTAAACTACTCATGATTTGCTCAGAACGAAGAGCCGAAAAGTGAAAACACATTATGCAATGCCGCAATACACTTTTGATGGTGCGACGGGTGGAGGGAAACCAAAATCGTTGTCTTACACTGGCCATGGTGGCCTGCACACCAGCATGACTTAGACGACGATGGTGAGCAACAATCAATGCACGAGTGAATTTGTGATTGCTGGGCAACAATATTTGATGTTTATAATCAAAGGAAGCATTTGCATTTTGCAAACGTCCACCAACTCTGAGCAGTGAATCTGAGTGAATGAATGGTGACAAGGCTTTAATAGAGCTATTAGGCAATAGCTCCTGATTTTGACGCAATGCTTTAAGTTCAGCAGAGAAAGCCTCTTCTTGAATGGATTTGAAGATACAATTTTCAGCTTCTGAAATTTCAGAGATAGCTAATTGACCAAAGTGCGGAGCGACTGAATTTTGTTTCCTACAATTATGAATGAACCGTAGAACATACGCCGTTGTACGAACAATTTTGTGATAAGTGGAGCAACTATTGATTATCCCTGAGATAACATCATTATAAGAAGAAGTAGTAGCTAATACCTGAACTGAATGAGAATTGATTTCCTGAACTGATTTCTCTAACTGATTAGAGACATCATTTGAAGTTAGAAAATTCGACATGACCCTACGGGGAGCGGCCACAGGTGAAGCAGGGAGGCACGAACGAGGTGCTGCAATAGGACGAATAGTTTTACAAGAACCAAATATGACCCAACCTAGACTAGTTTTCTGAAGAATGGGAGTGTTTTGAGCTAGATACAATTTACCAGGCTGAAGTACAGATGCGAATATGCTAGCACCAAGTAACAAATCTACAGGTTTAGATTGATCAAACAATGGATCCGCTAATTTGAGTTCAACAGGAATTGAAATTTTAGAAAGATCAATGTTCACACTAGGAACATTAGATGATATGCTATCAACTACAATACAATTTTCTTCAACCGACCACAAACGATCAGATGAAGACAAGCAAACTGAATGAGAAATAGATGATTTGGTCTTATTCTCACCTACACTATGAATCAAAGTGTCCGAATACAAGATTTTCAAGATTCTTCAAGATTCAAGATTCAAGAGCTAGATACAAAGTAACAAGTGACAATTTTTCAGCCAACTTAGTTGACATCAAATTACAATCAGAGCAAGAATCTAAAAGCGCGGTTGCTTTAATAAATTCCCCACTAGAAGATTGAACCAAAACTTCGGCAGTAGGTAACAAGGCGACAGTTGATTGCTGTTGCAAACACAGTGACGAGGTGGAGCTCATTGTGACATGAGAGTTCTTCTGAGGCTGTTCTGCATGAGAAACAGCTTGCTTAGTTGTTTCCGCATTCTGAACCATGACGGAATTCAAAACAGCATTCTTACCCTTGGAGGGAGCAAAAGATTGAGAATGAATAACATTTGAAGTTACCTTATCCTTAGAAGTAGGCTGAGTGTCTCGTGATTGAGGATATGACCTATGAAGAACAGTGTGGTGACTCTTGCCACAAAGTGTACACGATTTGTCCGAACAAACATGATTGGGTGTGAAAGGCTTGAGGCAATTATAACATAACCTTTTGTCACGGACAGCATTCCAACGATCAGTAACCTGCAACTTCAATAATTCATTACAACGATTTGGAAAATGACCAACAGAATTACAAAAACTACAAGGTGACATAGAAGAGGTGATAACCTGCATCCTAGATTGAACATTCGATTGATTTTGATTGAACTTCGGCTTGCTATGAGCACCAACCGAGTTGGATGTACTTTGCTGTACATTTCCTTGATGATGGTTAGCTGAGCTTGAAGCAACAGCTTCCATGATTTTGCATTGTGATTCCAAAAAATTCCAAAATTTATCAATGGTGGGAATGTTGTGTATACCAACACTCTTTTCCCATTCTCGAACAGTAGCAGTATCCAACTGCAACAACATTTTGTGCATGTACAATAAGTCCTTGATTTGGACTCCAAGTTGAAGCACTTTGAGCGTGGTAATGTGGGACTTGCAAAAGTCAATGAATGCCCGTAATGATTGTGGACAGTTACGTTTTATGGTAGGAGGAGATTCAATTGCCGTGACGTGCCTGGCAGCAATTAATCTCTTATTGTCATACCTCTCCCTTAAGAGGTTCCATGCAAGCTGAAAACCATTTTCGTCAGCTTCAATGTGTTCCACTCTAGCAAGAGCTTCACCACTGAGTGATTGACGAAGATAGAAAAATTTCAATGAGTCATTAATATTATCCTGATTACCAATAATATTGGTAAAAGCACTTGAGAATGCTTGCCATTTTGAAAGCTCCCCATTGAAGCGTGGAAGCGGAATCTGAGGCAACTGAAAATTTGCCAATGTGAGTTTTGAGATGTTGGCCGCTGGGAAGCACCAGCAGTGGCCTCATTGTTGCGTTGTCTGCTTTCAAAGGCAGTTAATGCAGCGTTTGCCTTAGAGGCAATGGAGATGAACTTATTAAGTATTTCAAAATGAGTTGAAGTATCTTGTGCTTGCAACTCTGCATTCCATAACTGTTCATGAATCTTATCATACTTAATTCTGAGTGAACCTATTTCGTTTTTGACAGTCAACAATTGATAATAAGTGGCTTCAGTGTCCACAACATAATCGTTATAGTTGGTTATGAACCAATCTATTTCCTGGTGTAAATTGTCTCTTGCATTGAAAAGAGCAGAAGGCTCAGGAAGTGAATCTTCCTCATGATCGGACATGCTTAAAAACTAACAGAAAAACCTGAGTGAACGAAACAATACTGCACTGTAGCAATGCGATTGCTGCGCCAATAAGCAACTTTGGGCGCTGGTCCAGTACGCAGAGAGGCACGCCTGTGCGTTTGAGGCAAGTTGTATCAAGCTTGTTGTGCGGCAAGTCAAGTAGTGAGCTCGCAAGGCGGTGTAGTTTGCTGTGTGTTGTTTTCTCAATGCGCAATAGCCATCTGTGACCAGTTCAGTGCGGTTCAGTCTCTCAGGGTACAAGATAGTTGATAGCTGGTGCATACACGTCACAGCATGCTTTGAGTTGCAGCCAGTACTGAAAATTTGAAACAAGTGTGTGAATGCTTAATATTAAACAATACAAACATACAAAGGTACAACAGAATAAAATATACTCTAGTGTGGGACCTAATCATTGGCGTCAAGCTAGACTATTAGGCACACGGTCACTGAAACCCTAAGGTTCAATGGACCAAGAAATGGGTAATAAAAATTAACAATTATCCTAGGTAAACACTGGATCAAAAATGAACGGGCTGGAGGACCAAATTTTATCCAATTGGTCCAATTAACAATTATCCTAGGTAAACACTGGATCAAAAATGAACGGGCTGGAGGACCAATTTTTATCCAATTGGTCCAAATAACAATTATCCTAGGTAAACACTGGATCAAAAATGAACGGGCACTGTAATATATTGAATTCATGAAAATAGGCTCGATTACCAAATGTATGGACAATTAAATGTTTTTAATTGCTGAAAAAGTTGAATGATAGCTACAAAAATTATATAAATGCATATAAAACTGTTTGACTTAGAAATAGAGAGTGTGGTCCATTATTGAAACGCTGTAGCATTTTATGAACAATTATGTAATACATGCGTAAATGAAAATTGAATAGAACGATTTACGTAACCTGAATAAAATTTTGAAGAAGAGATGCAGCCAGGCAGACAGGCAAGGAATCCGCAGTACCCAAAAGAACAGGACATCAGCAAGCGACGATGTGATCTGGCCATGCGATGACACGAATGGAAGCGTCCACCACAGCAGGCAAATCCCCCAGTGGAAATGTGAGCAGGAGCATGTAGAATTCCAAACGAATAATCTGACTTTCAAGTTGTGGAATTTTTAGATTGATTTCCAAACGGTAGAGATGATGAACTTGAAAGTTTGAGTTTCAAGAGGTGAAGCCAATTGTTAGAAGAATGGCAATTGATGCCCACATGAGGTTGTGAACTTGACAAAGTTTATCAGCGTAAATATGTGAAGAAATCGATGAATAATTGAATCACAATTGAAGAATAGAATAAACGAATTAATTTGAAAGAATAATTCACTTTTAAAAACGTTCTGTAGATCAGAAGAATGGCGATAAATGCCCACACGAGGTTGCAATCTTGACAATGTTTATCAGCGTAAATATGTGAAGAAATCGATGAATAATTGAAACACAATTGAAGAATAGAATAAACGAATTAATTTGAAAGAATAATTCACTTTTAAAAACGTTCTGTAGGTCAGATGAATTTGGATGAAAAAGTTTAGACCGGGAGCGTAAGTGCACTCATTGACTAGGAACCATTGAAAGACAAGAAGACAGACCGACGCTCTAGCAACAAAAGGAAAGCGGAAATGTCAGCCACGTACATAAAACGTTTACAAACGTTTGGTGAAAAAGTAGCAAATATCTAGAAAGTAAGATGCCTAAAGCCAAAATAAATTCCAAAAAATCGAATAGTACAAATATTAAAATTGAAACGACAAATAACACAACGAATAATATAGGAAACCAACTTGATTATAGCAGTGCCGTAGAACCGTGACTGTGACGTCACCGGACAGCACAGACGGAAAATGACGACATGATGTCTACGTAGTAGCAGAATGAGTAACAAGTGGAACCGTTACAATAAATGCTTTGTCAGATTTTACATAATAAAAACATTAATTTATTTAAAATTGAATAATAATAATTGAATTATAATGATTAGTAATTCAATTGAACATTTATGTGACTGTTTGAAGGGGGGGGGTTTATGATATGTAAGCATTGAAATGACTATAATGAAGGCGGCACTTATAATGGCAGGCAGACAAGGCAATGCTGTTCTCCACTGCCATTCATGAGTCAGGTGGGCGGGCCTCACTATGAGTCAGTGCAGTCACTGTCACCAACTTAATTTTGATTTTGCTGCACTGGTGATCCATATAACCTACTAACTATTTTGCGTTGTCATGCTGCAAATCTGGAGTACGCAAAGTACTCACTTTGCGCACTAGTGCGGAAAAGTGATTCTTTGCGGCCTGCAATCAGTGCAGAAATGGTCACTTTTCAAGGTATCTGTAGGAAAAAAATATTATGACTATGATTATAGTTCATGGTGATCAGACTGTATTGCATAAGATTGTATTAGATTTCTTCAAATAATTATGTAAATATTACAATATAAATATGTCGGCCTGTACACAAATATATCTCCTCACATTGTCTTTTTTCTTTAGTGCTACTTTCTAATTTAAATAAAAAATTTTTATATACATAATTGAAAATGGCATTAGTTGCCGAACCATGTCGTGACGAAATAATTTAAAAAGGGTACTCAGATTCAAATTTTTACTTATACCTCCTCACAATATAGCAAGATTTCTATTGAATTTAGAAAGTATGAATTGGAGAATTATTGAATGATAATGATGTATGATACAATTTGAAATTAGGGTACTACAAAATAATATTGTTTTATATGTGTATAAATTTGCGGAGTTTGAACAGATTAAATATTTTTGGAAAAGGAGGCCTAATATATCCTTCCTATCAACACTCTACCGAAAAGGTGGTATTTTATATTTAAATTCAATTAGATCTCTTCTCATCCGTGTAGATTACAATATTTGCAGGATTTTACTGTAATATTCATAATACTGTAACTAACAATGTGGACCTAATTAATGATGTTATAACACTAAACACTGTAGATTCATAAGGTAACATGAGGATCGAAATCTGAGTTTGAATTTCTACATAATATAACGTTCATATACATTTTTGGATGAAAATTCAACTTTTTACAGTAGAAGCATAACCTATTTTTGGGACATGTTATTAATAATTATTATCAAAATTTGGGAATGGATTAGTTTTGGGCAAAGCCTGTTGTTCCTTTCAAATCATATTTATATGATTTGTAACTGTATCCACAAATAAATAAATAACAATATGATGTCAAGTTGTATCTACATATTATATATCGAGCAAAGTTTGAACAGATAACCGTCTCAATGTAGATTCAATTTAAAGTAATCAAACATAGAACTCGTTACCACAAAATTTTGAATTTAATTTTTCAGATTTGGCTACCAAAATTTGGACGACGCAAAGAATATACTGAAGAAGAATCTAGATGCTGGTATTACTGTGGTATGAAACATTTTTGCATTTAAACAAATTGAATATAATATTTTTCACCAGACGATAAACTTGATCATCTATAGTGAATAGTGATGTCCACGTTATAATGGCAGTGAAGAAAGATAGGAGGAAACGTTGCCAAGTTTCTCCATTTTGCCACTGAGTGTACACAGCTGTTACTCAATTCATCCCATTAAATTTGATCTAATAATAATGATCATTTCCTTGATAAAATAACCAATTTAATGTCAAATTAATCTAGAATATATATTTTTTTATAATTTGATTCAAAAATTTGCTTCCATAACTGAGATTAGATTTTTATTTCTATACAAAACTGAAATGGCGGCTAATTTAAAAAGCTGTGATACACCAATCTGAATTTCAAAACTACAGAAATTAAGTTATTTTGTAGGTATTCTATTCCAATTTCTTTTAAAAATAATAGAAAAATAGAAATCCTATTTAAAAGAAGTAATTTCAATGGAAATAATTCTGAAATAACCCTTTCAATATTATTTATACCGGTACGAGTAGGTCTAACTTATACGTGTAGGCTAACTGAAGCATGTATGAAGTCTAGGATGGTTATTTATCAACTTTTAAAATATCATTTCAGGTATTTTAATTTGTGTTTCTCATACGGTAGTGTCTAAAAATTATTTCATTGTTTCAAAAATACATTTTAAATCAATTATACGACTTGTGTACCAAAGTATTTTGATAGAATGAAGAAAAAATGGCGGCTGAGAATTGTTTGTTTACTTTTGTACAGTCACTGTCAAAAGTAAAAATAAAATATTCTAGCAAACAGACAACATTGCAAAGCTAGAGAGATAGCGCTATCTGTTTTGTTGTATGATAGAAAAGGACAGCAACAGTATTGTCAATCCTACACTGCCATTATAACATGGACCTCACTATAGCATTGTGTTCCTACAAAATATTAGTTTTCATCTATAGTCTATAATATAATAAAGGAAAGAATTGCTCATACTCGTACGGGGTTGGGAACTCACGAATGACGCATCATCACGTCTCAACTACTCAACTGATTAACTTGAAATTTTGCAGATAGATTCTTAATTTACCGAGGGTGGTTGTAGGTCATACTTCACTTTTCAAAACATTGTATTTACTTCATTCAATAAATATAAAAATGAGTTATTCGACAATCTGTGGCAACCCATTATTATATTAGAAGTTTTGCAAATAAATATTAATACAAATTAATTGTTTTGTAAATTATACACATGAAAATGAGAGACTGATATCAACATTCCTTCCAACAGATGTTAATTAAAAAATCGATTTGTAGTATAAAACCTGATTGCACTGTAGTATATATATTATTTTCTCAATAATATATAATCAAGAATACTTAATAATGTGTAACTGAATAATTACCACAATATCAACTTCTCAACTACACAAAAACTCTTATAAAGATTATCCACGTGATTTTGAACAAAATAATAAATATCCTATTTTCTGATGTTTCTTGGACATAAGGAGATTGCATTTCAGAACACCTCATGCAAAGCACGGGTCACCTGCTAGTAAAATATAATTTCAAATTCAAATTCATTTATTTGCCATAAAAATTATATACAAATTAATCAAATAAATATTCTCGATTACAATATGGCACTACCTGCAAAGAAAAACTTGTGCGCCGGCAGTGAGTCGAACAACTAGGTATGATAAACATGTCTAAAGAAAAAGAAAAATATAGCTTATTATAAACAATGAAACTACGAACAAAAATGAACAGTTAATATTTTATCAGATACACCGGTATCACCTATCCTCTATAGAAGGCAGTGGCAAGGAGAATTGGCAACACTGTTCCATTTAAATTAATCCATACAACAAACGGAAAATTTGTTGTTGTCTTGTATTTGAATTCAACGCTAAATTTCTTAAGCAGCTAATCTCATTAGTTTTCAGTAGAAAAGAAGTACTTTCCAGTAATTGGTATACCTTTTGTACTGTTCCATTTAAATTAATCCATACAACAAACGGAAAATTTGTGGTTGTCTTGTATTTGAATTTAACGCTTAATTTCTTAAGCAGCTAATCTCATTAGTTTTCAGTAGAAAAGAAGTACTTTCCAGTAATTGGTATACCTTTTGTTTCAGCATGTGGCAAGAAGGTTTTATAAAAGGGGTAACAGCTGTAAAGGTTGAAACAGAGTTTATTCTACTTAATACATCACATTTTTTCCGAAATAAGATTTGGTGAATAGAAAGTTAAATCATTCAATTTCTTTTTATATAGATTAAACAATATCTTTCTCCACTGCTATTATAACGTGGATCTCACTTTAGTATTGCTTCCTCTGACAGTTGAAAGTTGTATTGAGATATCAATTTCTGGGTTGGTTACAATGAATTAATTTTTCTTCTCAATTTCGTCATGACATTTTTTTCTCAATTTCTTCAGGAAGGCAGACATTTTGTGATGATCATGGACCCCGGAGTGAGCGCCAGTGAGCCGAAAGGCACCTATCCACCCTATGATGACGCCATAAAAATGGATGTCCTAGTCAAAGATCATACGGGGAAGCATCCTATTATTGGAAAGGTTATTCATCTCATTCATTTCAATACAAGTTGGAAACTATTATGATGCACATTAAAAACTACCAACTACCCTTTATTTCAGTTGCTACTTATTATGATCATAGAGCTAGAGCATGAATTCTGGAGCATAAAACCATAGAGAAACAATAGAGTAAGTAGATATCCCATGGTATGAGTTTGTCGCAACTTTCACTATTATCTCAAGCCGATTATTGTAGATTTTTACTGTTTTGGCCTGGTGAGAGTGTATGAACGGCGCAATATGAGAGACTACCAGTGTCACACAGCTTCACGGGAAAGAACTATGTGGACTATCGGCTTGAGATAACAGTAAAAGTTACGACATAAACTCCCTATACCATGGGATATCTACTTATGCTATTGTTTCTCTATGATAAAACACACTAGAAGCAACCCGACATATGAGAAGCATGATCAATTATGTCTCCAAGAGTGTTCGAATCAAATCAAATTAAATTGAGTTTTATTCACAAATTCGTTACAAATGCAGTACATGAATAAAAGAATATAAAACATTTGTGAATTTTCCCCACATAGACAAGTCTGTGTTTGGGAAAGAGTTCTAATGAAAAATAACTTGGTACTAAAAAGAAAATAATAAATATTTACAATATAACTTGAAAACTAAAAAAAAAAGTTAATTCAATGGCTTTAGAGCTTTAAAACTGGGTTTTTCAAGATTTTTGTTTAGAACAAGTATTCACTCGTTTGGTCTCAATCCAGCCTGAGAACATAAAGATCAAATTCCTGTAGTGTACTTCTGTTTCTACTAATAAATAATTCTTATTACTGCAACGTTTATATTAAAGTTAATTCATGTAGGCTAGCCTCTGATAGAACATTTTGATATTTTCAGGTTTGGAATCCAAATTCGACTGTATTCCCCGATTTCACGCATCCGAACGCTGCAAAGTATTGGCTCAAACAATTGCAGGCCCTGTATGACAACCAGTTTCAATTCGATGGACTTTGGATTGTGAGTGTCCTAGAAATGTTTGAAGAAAAAATAATTTAAATTATTTCTGAGAAACTTTCTCGCTTTCACCACTCACTTATCTTTCGAAACAAAAAAGTTCTCAGCATGTCGAAAATTTCATGTTTTCTACTCGAAATGTCTCAACATTGACGAACATAATCATCAATTAAAAAATAACTATGGGTCGGATAAAAATGACCCAGACACCAATAGAAAGGAGACATTCTCTCCCATTAATTTGATATAAAATTATTACGCATTACGACGCCCCATAATTTTGAGAGAAGTGATATTCAAAAGAAAAACAAATCTTCGCAATGTTTCCAATTTTATCATAAAAGTTTAATTTCCTTTTAATTCATCAACCCTGAAACTTTTAAGCACTACTAGGATATCGGGATGATATTCTACATCCAATTCTGAAGTTGAATTGGAAATTTGTGAAAGTTGCAATTTTACAAGAATTGGCAACCTTGTAATTTCTTTGGATGGAGGGCCAAGTCTCAACTTATTTTACACAGACTATAAAGCACTTCAGTTTTATAGCTCTAGCATTCCAGTTTTCCGATTTCACTCCAGTTTCCAATTCAGGCAATTTTACTTCAGTTCTATCACTACATTGAGGTCCACTTTGTAATAGCGCTATCCTTTTCTAGCTCCACAACGTTGCCAGATCGTTGGAAATAAGTAAGGAAGAGGAGGGTGGGGCTCTGGTCTTGACGGGCGACGGATTCACCTGATTGCAAAATTAGCATGACTTCTACTGACTCTATCAATACAGACTGACTTTATATGATGCAAAACGATGAATCATCTTAATTACCCTTATAAATTGACTCCATTTTGGCTTTCTTTCTCCTTTCCTTTAATGAAGATTTACTACCTACTTGAAATTCCCAACTCAAGTCTACGCACAGGCCACAGTACCCATGTAGGCTCATTCCATAATGTATAATATGTACCTTATGTACCCACATTATCATTTGTATTTTATATATTTTTTTATAATTGTACACGATTTGTATAGAAGATTATTGATTTGATTTTAAATTTATGTTGATTTAAGTTGATTTATTGTTGATTGTGTAAACATAAATTTATGTTTAGGACATGAACGAGCCCTCCAACTTCGTAGACGGATCCCAGTCGGGTTGTCCCGCGTCGAGCCTGGTGGAAGATCCGCCCTACGTGCCGCGCATCCACGGGGGCATTCTCCGCAGTCGCACCCTCTGCATGACCGCCAAGCACGCCTGGGGCCGCCACTATGATCTACACAACCTCCACGGCATGACCGAGGCCATTGCTACCAGCTTGTGAGTCTCCTCCCCGTTTTGTACATAGGTTTTTGTTCAAATTGTTGATCGAACCTAGTGAGGTCCACTAGAACCGTTTTTGTCCGAACTAGCATCGGCCGAAAACTACCGAACTCGTCCGAACGTTCCCCCAACAAAGAAAGGAATAGATGCTCGTCCATTGCAACAGGTTCATACGGTCGTCTCCGGCCGATCAATTTTTCGATCGGAATTGAATGGGATTTTCCGGCTCTATCCGGCCGAACTAGCTATAGTAAGGTCCACGTTATAATGGCAGTGGATAAAGGATAGGAGAATAGCGATGCCGATTCTCTGCATTAATTAATTATATTTCTACACTGTCAAAAACATAATTGGCATCGTTGGGGACCTAGAAAAGGATAGTACCACCGGCTTTGTCAAATGATAGACAAGGATAGCAAAACCAAAGTTGATCAAATACTGTCATTATAACGTGGAGTCTACGTCGAGGTCTACGTTTTAGGTGGGCCGTCCACTAGAACAGTTTTCGTCCGAACTAGCATCGGCCGAAAACTACCGAATTCCACAGAACGATCCTACAACAAAGAAAGGAATAGATGCTCGTCCATTGCAACAGGTTCATACGGTCGTCTCCGGCCGATCAATTTTTCGAATTGAATGGGATTTTCTGGCTCTATCCGGCTGAACTTACTAGTCGAGCTGAGACAACAAAGTGTTCCTAACCTCAAATTCTTTACAGTCTTGTTTGGTTTTTGAAGTTGATCTGTTTTATAAAGTTGTAACTATGGACAATGAAAATGAACTTTATTCTCCTTTTGCATAACAATTTTTTTTTACAAAGAATCTCACTCTTAGAATTAAACTGGTAGCAATTGTGTATAGGTGCTGCCAGCGTCACGAATCTTAGTTACATAAATTGAATACTATACAGGGTGATTCTTAATTATGGTAAAATAATTTAATAAGTGATAGTAGAGGTAAAAATAAGAACAAAATCTTATAAACATATATCCATAAACGCTTCTTCATTAGCGTGCTATACAGAGTGAAAGATTTCGCTCGGAATTAAGTTCCTCTGGTGAAATACACCGATACTGAATTGTTTGGGGACTAGTTTTTAAAAAACGTATAGTGGATTCATATGGAAAAATATCTGAAAAATTAAATAAAACTAGTCTGGAAGCTGTAGTGTGAGTAGTTTTTGAGAAAAAAGTGAAATATGCTTAGATGAGAAACAAAATCTGAAAGAGCAATGAGAACACTTACATTGTTCGCGTGCACTGTTGGTTGCGTTCAGTGTAAGCAGCTGCATGCAAGTTACAACGTGGATCTTTACAGATTTTATTTTTCCTACAGATACCCTGAAAAGTGACCATTTGTGCACTGATTGCAGGCTGCAAAGAATCACTTTTCCGCACTAGTGCGCAAAGTGAGTACTTTGCGTACTCCAGATTTGCAGCATGACAACGCAAAATAGTTAATAGGTTATATGGAGCACCAGTGCAGCAAAATCAAAATTAAGTTGGTAACAGTGACTGCTGTGGCTGCTATAGTGAGCAGAGGTGCAACGAAGCACAACGCGCTAATTATTAAGTAGATATTATAACCAAGGACAACGACAGCACAGTGCCACCACAGCACACACCACACAGCTGCCCCCCGCCATTCAAACACTACTACATTATTCAGGCAATTTTGCCCATAATTACCCACTTTTCATATTCAATGGTAACTGTAGGAAAAATTTAATGTGAAATACGTGCGCAAAGTTCGTTTGCTGCACTCAAGAAACCATTCCGCCCTCGCCTACGGCTCGGGCGTAAACGTTTCTTTCGATGCAGCAAACTGTCACTTTGCGCACTAGTTGCACAAATAACTATTTCGGCTCATGCATGATCTGACGTGCTCTTGCATATACAGAGTGAGTCATATGTATGGGAACCCTTCAATAAATTGGAGACTGTTGTAGATATAATACTGTATCTTTCAGGATAAGTTATTAGTCAAATACTCTACCTTTTTGACGCACAACTGAATTTCAACCCCTCATAAGGGGGTGACTTAGGGGTTATAACTCGAATATTTTAAATGTAAACACCCATTATGTGGTACATCATTTTAAAGGCCTTTTTGAAACAAGAAAGAAGGCATCGAAAAAACTGTTCTACGATACTTGTATCCAAAATGGCGGATGATTGAAGTTTTAGTTTTTAAAGAAATGAGAGGTTGTAATTCAAATATTTTGAACGTAAACACCCATTGTGTGATACATCATTTTAAAGGCCTTCTCAAAACTAGAAAGATGACATCAATAAAAATGTTCTATGATACATTTATTCAAAATGGCGGCTGATTTAAGTTTGAGTTTTTAAAGAAATAATCGATAAATTTTAATCAGCCGCTATTTTAGATGAAAGTATCATAGAACATTTTTATTGATGTCATCTTTCTAGTTTTGAGAAGGCCTTTAAAATTATGTATCACACAATGGGTGTTTGCGTTCAAAATATTTGAATTACAACCCCTCATTTATTTAAAAACTAAAACTTCTATCAGCCGCTATTTTGGATACAAGTATCATAGAACATTTTTGTCGATGCCATATTTCTTGTTTCAGAAAGGCCTTGAAAATGATGTACCACACAATGGGTGTTTACATTAATTTAAAATATTCGAGCTACAACCCCTAAGTCACCCCCTTATGAGGGATTGAAATTCAGTTGTACGTCAAAAGGTAAAGTTAACCAATAACTTATCCTGAAAGTTGCAGTTATCTACAACAGTCTCCAATTTATTGAAGGGTTCCCATACATATGACTCACTCTGTATATGCAAGAGCACGTCAGATCATGCATGAGCCGAAAAGTAAAATCTGGAAAGATCCATTGAAACACGTTGTAACTTGCATGTTACAAACATGCTCACACTGAACGCAACCAGCAAGTGCACGCGAACAATGTAAGTGTCCTCATTGCTCTTTTCAGATTTTGTTTCTCATCTCCGCGCTTGGTCATGCATAACCACACATATTCGCATCCTACATGATTATTTACATACCATCAATTTAAGACAAAATTTGGAAATTGAAGAAGTTTTGGGCAATAGCCTGGTTTTTCTTTTCCGACTACTGTATTTTTTACTCCATCCAATAAATAAATTATACCCTGAAACTTCCCTCTTGTCACTAATTAGTAATACAGTAGTTGTGTTTTAATGTTGCAGTGCCTTGGCAGAAGTGAGAGAGAAACGTCCGTTTGTGATCAGTCGCTCTTCGTTCATCGGCCAAGGTCATTACTCGGGTGTGTGGACCGGCGACGTATTCTCAACGTGGGATGATCTCTACCACTCCATTCCTGGTCAGTACCAATGGTTCTACTTCTTGATGCTCCGCAAGGATCTTATTAAAAACATGAGGAAGTGAAAACATGACCTACTGAAATCTTGAAGAACTTAAAATAGGCCTATAACCATCCTATCTAAATTAGGAGTCTATATGCAAAGTTAATCTCTTCAGTAGTTCAGACGTGATGTTGTGTCATTCTTGAATTTCCTGTCCCGTACGTGTAGAAGCCAACTCTTTCCTTTATTATAGAATAGAATATTTTTATTAGCCTCAATAGTACATCACAATTTGACATATAGGCTGGTCAACACAATACAATACAGCACAATAAAAACAATTATAAATACAATTGTATTTACACAATAAATACAATACAGTACAATAAACAGTAACATTACATTGGACTCAAATTCAAATATGAATTACCGTACATTCAGTTCATAATATACAATAATACACATTATTAGAAAATATACATTATTCTTAATTTATTTCAAAATTCCTTAGATATATTTTTTCCATATATTATTTGACAGAGTAGAAGGGATTATCTACGAGAACTATATAATAGACTAGTATGTAACCCGTGCTCTGCAAGACTATAATTGAAAACTTGACCTACCGAAATCTTGAAGAGCTGAAAATAGGCCTATAACCATCCTCGGTAAATTAAGAATCTATATTTCAAATTTCGAGTTAATCAGTTGAGTAGTTGAGACGTGATGATTCGTGTAGTCATTCGTGTATTTTTTATTCCGTACATGTATATGAAAACTCTTTCCTTTATTATACTCGTAGTTCTGTGAACAGTAGACCTCGAGCAGTTATAAACCACAGACTTCTCTGTCCATACTGTCCATCAGAGTAAATTCTGTCCTTTCGTGTCGGCGAGATATCGATGTGAAAACGACTAATGGCTGTTGGGGTTGGTGTATCAAAAATGATAACATCAAAAGCTAATCTCCTTCAAGACATACTGGCAACAGGTCAAGTCGGGAGGAAATACTATACTACCTCCAGTTATTAATTGCATGCAACTAATAGTCCACACAACAGCAGATTTTTTACTAAGTTACATTGAGATATTTTGTATGCAATTAATAATCCACTCGACAGGTGATTTATGATGAATAGTTCTAGTCTGATTTTTACGCTAATATTGGCGTTCAAAGGAGACTCCTTTTCCTTTTTTATTATCCTTAAAATTTCAAAAAACCTTCAATATACGTCGATGTGCCTTGTTTCAAAGTACTTGTACGCCAAATTCTATCAAAATCGAAAAATAAGTGCGACTGTAAATGCGGTTCAAACAAACAGACAAAAGCCGATCGAGTCAAAACTAAGACTTCAGCTCTGCTTAGGTCAAAAACTTGAGGAAGTGAAAACATGACCTACTGAAATCTCGAAGAACTTAAAATATGCCTATAACTATCCTCGGTAAATTAGGAGTCCATATGCAAAGTTAATCAGTTGAGTAGTTCAGACGTGATGACGCGTTATTCGTGAATTTCCTATCCCGTACGTGTACAAGCCAACTCTTTCCTTTATTATATTACGGTATAGACTAGTAGGTAACCCGTGAAAGATATAGTATGATTCATAAAGTCTAGAAGAATCAGCTGGCTTCTAAAGAATGGAGAGCAATATGATGCAGAGACAGATGCTTGTTGGAAGAATGTAAGGAACGAGGAAAAGAGGTCGCCCGAGAACACGTTGGCTGCAGGATGTAGATAAAGATCTGGCGTGCCTAGGATTGAGGAACTGGAAGAGACTGGAGGTGAATTTTGTGGAGGCCAAGGTCCACGCAGGGCTGTAGAGCTTCGTAAGAAGAAGGTAACCCGTGCTTCGCAAGGATGTATTTGAAAACTTGACCTACTGAAATCTTTAATCAATTGGCCTTTAACCATCCTTGGTAAATTAAGGGCCGGTTTCCGAGCTCGGGATTTAGCTAAGTTCTAGACTTTAAACAGCTGGAGTAAGAAAATAGGCTTTCCAAAACGGGGCATAGACGCAGCTTTTATAACAGTAGTCGCAGTTTTTATTTTCTCATTTCTATGATTGGAAAAGTTTTTCCTTGACGAAATTAAACATTTCTAAATAATTAAAAATAGCTGAAACTTTACACTTTTTTCTTTTTATTTTATTTTGTGTTTAATTTTCTAGTTTTTTTGAAATTTAATTCAAGCATGTGACAGAATCCAAGGGCAAGGCAGTGGACTGTGGATGATAGTTGGTATAAATACCTACAAATAAATCTTTGAATTCTGTGCATAAAAATACTGATAGCTTGAAGTGTGGTAAGTACGCCAATAAAAGACTAAATGAATCAACAATATAAGATTTAATAATAATAAGATGATAATAGTAGGCAGATGGCCACATACAAAAACAATTGTGTCAAATTTCTTGGGATCAATAAAATAATGATAGGCAGGTGGCCTATAAAACATACAAAAAACATTGAATCAAATATCTTGAGATCAATAAAATAATAATAGGCAGATGGCCACATACAAAGGCAATTGTAAGTAGGTTAAGTCTTTGAATCTTTAAATAATAATAGGCAGATGGCCACATACAAAAACAATGAGTCAAATCTTGGGAAAATTACAACATGTGAAATAATGTAGAGAACTACAAAATTTAAAAGAAATTAGGTCAATGACATTAATGACCATTGAAGTATGACAATAAATGCAAAGGTAGTAATAATGATACCTGAAATGAATATAAATTGAGTGCAATAATGAAAGTTATTACTAAGGTACAATAATAATGATTAAAAAATGACAATAAGCTGTAAAAAATGCTCAGCAAATAACATACATAAAAAATATATGCGGCATAGGTCTTCAGTGATTTGAATGTCAAAATAGACTTCGACCTAACAATTAATAGGCGTTACTGGCCTTAAAATATCACTTAAGAGCTAAGGGTAGCTAATAAATACAAATGAGGACAGTCCGGGTTGAATATAGGCGACATGGGCCTTCAATGAATTGAATGTCAAGACAGACATCAATTAGAACGAGTAATAGGCGACAGTGGCCTCAGAAAATCACTTGTAAAGCCAAGGGTAGCTGTCAAATCCAATAAATTAATAGTTGCTACTATTGAATACAATTATATAGGCGTCAGTGGCCTCAGAAAATCACTTGTGAAGCCAAGGGTAGCTGCTAAATACAATGAATTAATAGGCGTCGGTGGCCTTAGTGAATTGCATGTCAAGATAGACATTAATCAAATAATAAGTAGGCGTCAGTAGCCTCAGTGAATTGAATGTCAAGATAGACATTAATCAAATAATAAGTAGGCGTCAGTGGCCTCAGTGAATTGAATGTCAAGATAGACATTAATAAAACAATTAGTAGGCGTCAGTGGCCTCAGAAAATCACTTGTAAAGCCAAGGGTAGCTGTCAAATCCAATGAATTAATAGGCGTCGGTGGCCTTAGTGAATTGAATGTCAAGATAGACATTAATAAAACAATAATGATGCATACGTAAATAAAATTGAATAGAACGATTTACATAACCTGAATAAAATTTTGAAGAGGAGATGCGGCCAGGCAGACAGGCAATGACTCCGCAATACCAACAGGAACAGGACATCAGCAAGCGATGAAGTGATTGGCCATGCGATGACAAGCATGGAACGTCCACTACAGCAGGTGAATCCCCCAATGGAAAAGTAGGCTGGAGCGAGTAGAATTCCAAACGAATAATCCGATCTTCAAATTGTGGAATTTTTGGATTGATTCCCAAACGGTAGAGATGATGCACTTGAAAGTTTGAGGTTCACGAGGTGAAGCCAATTGTAGAAAAATGGCAACTGAAGCCTACACGAGGTTGTAAATTTTGACAAAGTTTATCCAATTTTAACAGAGTAACTGAGTGAAGAACTCGATGAATAATTGAATCACACTGAAGAATAGAACAAACGAATTAATTTGAAGAATAATTCACACTTTAAAAAGGTTCTGTAGATCAAATGAACAGCGATGAAACGCTCACACGAGGTTGCAATCTTTTGACAAAGTTTATCCAATTTTGACAGAGTAACTGAGTGAAGAACTCGATGAATAATTGAATCACACTGAAGAATAGAACAAACGAATTAATTTGAAGAATAATTCACACTTTAAAAACGTTTTGTAAGTCCGATGAATTCAGATGAAAGGTTTAGACCGAGCGCAGGAAGCACACTCGACTATCCACCATTGAAAAGACACGGAGACGCTGCAAGCTACAATGAAAAAGGCAAGCTGCCGGATGTGTTAGAAACGTAAGCAAAGCGCTCGCAACCGAATGGTGAAAAAGTAACAAATATCTAAAAGGTAAGATGCCTAAAGACAAGATTAAATTCTAAAAAATCGAATAGCACAAATATTAAAATTGCAACGGCAAACAATCCGACGAAAAAATACGAATAAAAGTATAGAAAACCAGCTGACTAGGGCAGTGGCAAAGAACCGCGACTGTGACGTCACTGGTCAGCGCAGACGCACAAAAGACACAGCGCGCAGACAGACAGACATGATGACGACATGATGTCTACGTAGTAGCGGAACGAATAACAAGTGAAACCGTTCCAATAGATGCTTTGTCAGATTTTACACATGACTTTGACAATGACTACGACTACGCCCCGTTTCGGGAAGCCAATTTTCTGACTCCAGCTGTTTAAAGTCTAGAACTTAGCCAAATCCCGAGCTCGGAAACAGGCCCTTAATTTACCAAGGATGGTTAAAGGCCAATTGATTAAAGATTTCAGTAGGTAAAGTTTTCAAATGCATCCTTGCGGAGCACGGGTTACCTTCTTCTTCTTATGAAGCACTACAGTCCTGCTTGGACCTTGGCCTCCTCAACAATTCACCAATAAGAATCAATATGCAGAATCCAAGCTGATCAGTCCAGTAGTTAAGACGTGATGATGCGTCATTAGTGATTTTCCTATCCCGTACGTTTATAAGCCAATTCTTTCCTCCATTATATTATAGATAAATGCTTATTTATAATCAGCTTGTTGATTGGTTGCAGACATGCTGACGTACAACATTTTGGGCATCCCGATGGTGGGCGCTGACATCTGTGGCTTCAACGGCAACACCACAGTGGCCCTGTGTCAGCGGTGGGGGCAGCTGGGTGCTTTCTATCCCTTCTCACGCAATCATAACGAGGATCAAGCCATTGTGAGTGAATGCTCTCGTAACAACTAATGCCAAGGTCATTACTCGGGTGTGTGGACCGGCGACGTATTCTCAACGTGGGATGATCTCTACCACTCCATTCCTGGTCGGTGCCTACTAGTTATTTCTTCTTATTCCCGCTGATTATTTTTCTTCTTCTCCTTCTATTGATTCGAATATATCGATGGGAAGATATCAGTTGTATTTGAGAATAGGCATTTGTGAGAAGTAGATTTACTACCGTATGTTAAATGTATAATAAACACAAAATATTTTTTTACAAATCTTACAGAAAATAGAATAAGTTTATAATAGACAAACGCAACCTTGAAAAAATAATCACATACTTACATAATTACATACAAACGCATAAAAATATACAAAATCTGTTAAGCTCTCTATTTTCTATGCGTTTTGTATGTAATTAAAGATTATTTTTTCAAGGTTACGTTTGTCTATTATAGACTTATTCTACATCTTTCTCTTCAAAATTAAATTTCCTACAAGTTCTGTGGGAAAATATTTTGTGTTTATTGTACATTTAACATAGTAAATCTGCTTCAAACCTTAAAGGAACTTGTTTTTCGGGACCAAGTTTCGCGTATTTCGTCACATATCTTGAAAATTACTGTAGCTAAAGGTCTGGAAACGGTTTTATTCAATTTTTCTGTTCATTTTACATAAAGCACGCTAAATTTTACATCTTAATTAACAGCCAACAAATACTCGTAGGGCTTCGTTTCGGCAGGGGAACTGAAATCTTCCACCCTGTATAACTTGGTAACTAAGCATTTTCGGACCTATGCTAATTAGAACTCTTTTTCCTCTTTTGATGAGAGGAATCACGCCCTGACGTATGGGCACCTTATTTCAGAACACTCTCTATAGTGACTGGAATGTTCTATGCAATTGAACGTACAAATAACCCCATTGAAATAATAGGGATACTATTCTTTATAAGGAATTAATGTCTATTTTTGTTGCTTGTTGATTGGTTGCAGATATGCTGACATACAACATTTTGGGCATCCCGATGGTGGGCGCTGACATCTGTGGCTTCAACGGCAACACCACAGTGGCCCTGTGTCAGCGGTGGGGGCAGCTGGGTGCTTTCTATCCCTTCTCACGCAATCACAACGAGGATCAAGCCATTGTGAGTGAATGCTCTCATAACAACCAATGCTATTCAATTTCTGCCCATGTGTGAATGCTCCCATAACAACCAATGCTATTCAGTTTCTGCCGATATGTGAATGCTCCCATAACAACCAGTGCTATTCAATTTCTGCCTATGTGTGAATGCTCCCATAACAACCAATGCTATTCAATTTCTATGTGTGAACGGTCCCTTAAAAAACAATGCTTTTCAATTTCAGTCGTTATGTGTACGGTCCTATAACAACCAATGCTATTCAATTTATTTACTTCTATTGTGTTTCAATATTTGTGTCTATTATTAATTTATTTTCAAGTATTTTTGTGTGTTTTTAGGGCCAAGATCCAGCCTCTCTAGGTCCTGACGTTGTGAACAGTTTCAAGAAAGCCTTCACTGTTCGGTACACCCTTCTGCCCTATCTCTACACACTGTTCTGGCAAGCTCACGACAAGGGACATCCCGTGGCTAGGCCTCTGTTCTTCGAGTAAGTTATAATTTTCAAAATTATTGTAATCAAAATTGGTACCTTATCCTCATTCAGACTAGCTCATAAACTATCTAAATTCGAGAGAAAAGTAGTTTCGGATTCTTTATTCTTTATTAGGTTAATTGATACAATAAGTACATCATCAAAATGATAGGAAGAGAAAAAAATAAGGTAACCTTGTGCTATTCCTCTCCCAAATTTAGATAAGGTTACACATAGTCCGAAATAGGTTTGGCACAAGTCTTGTAGTTGTCGACTTCAAAAAACTTTCAGTCCTTAATTATTTTCAGAGTAGATTTTTAAATTCCGATGTTTCAAAACTAAACATTTATTCTTACATGATCTATTTCTCTAGTGATGATTTAAGTAATCATTTTTAATTCTTCAATCTTTAGTGAGGTCCACGTTATAATGGAAGTAGTTGATTAGCAATGCTAAGGTTACCTTATTTTTTCTCTCCTTATCATTTTTATGATGTACTTATTGTATTAATCAATAAAGGATAGAGATTTATAGTGAGATTCATTGTTAGCATTGTTCATTGATAAATAATATTAATTTTCAGGTTCCCCAATGATAAAGCCACGTTCCGTATAAATAAACAGTTCATGTGGGGATCAGCAATTCATATTATTCCTGTTTTGGAAGAGGTAAGTTAATAGTATTTTTTAATTTATCCATAGATCAAATTAGTCAATTAACTTGTCATCAATTTAGTAGTAGAGTCTCATGTTTGAAAAAATGACAAATAATTTGAATCTATACAAGATTGTTATTTTGATTCAATTTCACTACTGTATCACAAATTAAGATTTTCTTCTGAAACTTGAATGAAATTTAGTGTATGTGAAAGATTTATTGCAACAATAAAATTGAAGTTACAGTATTATAGTAATTGTCAATCTCCAACCTATGCCTTAGATTTTAGAATTTGACTTACGGCAAATTTTTTGCTTTCCAATGAATCTCCGAATTTTTTATTCATGAGTTACCTACGCGTGCTACCAATTAAGCTAAGGAGTCACTTGGAGAAGTTCTGTTTGGTTGGGGTTTCATCGTTGCGTAAACTTTGAATCACAAATTTGGTTGAATTTCTTTTAATTGTTAAATTAAAATTATTTGATTAATAGCAATGAGAATACGCCTATATCCATACTCGGTAAATTCAGAATCTTTATGTAAAATTGCAAGTTAATCAGTTTATTAGTTAATCCTATACTATTAAACGAGCAACTTCTGTTTATATGTTTATATGTTTGTATTTCACCGGATCTCGAAAACGGCTCTAACAATTCTCACGAAATTCAGAACATAGTAGGTTTATAATATAAAGATTCGATTGCACTAGGACTCATCCCTGGGAAAACTCGCTGAAGGAGAATTAAAGGATAATTATTATTCATCCTTGGAAAAACAGCTGAAAATAATTATTTCGTCGTCTGTTGGTGATGGAAGTGAGTAAGCGAGTTCATGTGTGTGGGACTGTGTCTAAAATTATGCCTCAGCTGTTGAAATGTTGTAATCATTCAATCAGGTACTTAGTGCCGGTAGCAAAAAAGCCGGGTTATTTTCAATCTGATTAATTCCAGTAAATCCATCTTTTTGAAATGGTCTTCTCTTATTTAGTTCACGTGAAGTTGATCAGGATTAAAATTTAACCGGCTTTTGTGCAACTGGGCCTTTGTGAGGGAAATTTTTGCATTCCTCTGGGAATTAATCTCAATTTACTGTGATTATATAGAACATTTCTGTATGAATGTTATTATAATTAATTTCTTCTTTCGTAATACATTTTTTATGCTTTTGTACTCCAGAGCGAAGTTCGGTCCCCGATATTAATTGATAATGCGTCAATCGTGTATTTACTTGTATAAGCAAATACCTTCCTGATAATATCACGAACGAAATATACTATAAGAAGATATCTCATGGTAAAGGACGTTTATATTCGTTTATAAACTAAAGTAGTTTATACTACTTTGAGTTAATATTGAAAATTATGCTATCGTTTCTCTATGGTATCACCATAAATAATACAGTATCACCACACATGTCATAGTATCAACACAAAAAGATACAGTATCATCTCAACTTGATACACAACATCATAATTTGATACAAAACTTCCAAACTGAATGAATTCTACAGACCATGAGCAATGTTCGTGTACTATCTTGTCTTTATTATAATACTAATAGATGATCGATGCTACTTGTTTATGATGAATATATTATTATATTGTTTATGTCTTGAAGTAAATTACTTCTTTTTTGCAGGGTATGACGTATTGAAGTAAATTAATCGTTTTTTTTTTTGCAGGGTATGACGTATGTGAAAGGCTACTTCCCACAGTGCAGATGGTTCAACTATTACAATGGTGTGGAGCTAGTGAACCATGGACCCGAAGTCAGCATCTCGGCCCCCATGGATACCATTCCTGTCTTCATCAAGGGCGGCAACATCATTCCCACCCAGGAACCCAACGACACTATTGCTCTCAGGTATTTACACGGTGGTTCGGAACCTTCCCAAAGTAGTAGTATAATTTATTCAAATTTAATTTACTTCAAGGAAAACTCAGAAAAATTTTCATTCGTGAAGACTTCCATGCATATAATACTAGAAACATTGTAGCACCACAAATAAGACTTACTAAAACTATGAGAAACCATACTTACCAAGAGTGTATATTGTATAATAAACTGCCTCAGACAACCAGGAATCTGCCTCTAAACAAATTTCAGAAATGTATATATGTAAGAGAATGAGGATATTAAGGGAATAAGAAGAGTAGTAGAATAAGACTGTATTAAAATGAAGGACCAGAGGAAGGGGTGAGGATACCACAAAACGCAATGCGAGGATAAATAATAATGAACTAGATAAATTAATCTAAATACCTTGATATTGTTCTTTTTCACCATACATAATTGAGGCGTTGACTCGTTGGTGTGGCCACACGTCGCCTAAATGATGAATGTCTTGTAGCACTTTTAGGTATTTCACTATTTGAGGTGAAAGGTCGGAAATGAGGTGGAACAATATTGCGGTAAGGAATTGAGGTATGAGTTACAGTTTGTCACGGCCGGTATAATAATATATCATAAGACGAATTAAAATTGAATGAGGTTTTCCACAATACTGGTAATAATAAGAAAAGAATATTGTGGAGCGGTTTTAACGAGAGCGGTTTATAATGACAGAGGAATAGAAGTTTCTCCTAGCAATCACTTTACACGAATGGAAACCGGGATGATGCTTCCACTGAACACATGTGCTAGATTACAAAGAAAGGGTTACTGCTCAATCACAAGTAACCAATAGAAACCAGTTGAGGGCTGGCGGCACATTACATTTTATGAATTAGCTAGGACTCTAAAGCTACAATAAATAATAATACTAAATACTAAACAATATAGGCTACAGTTATCTGATAAATAATGTATTTTACTCACTTGAGGAATATCTGAATACCTAACTTGAATGTAATATAAATATGCTTTATCATGTATGATTTTCTATCCAATTGTGTGTACTTTTAAAATGTATATATGACTTGCCTATTGCTCTTATTATAGCCTGATGGTTGATAAAGATGAATCTTGAATCTATCATTTATATAGATTCAGCAGGCTCGCTTCGCTCGCATTGTTGCATTCCGCCAAATATTGGGCGTATCTTTGGCGTAATTTTGAAGTCCTCTCAAGACAAAATTTCTAGACCTTTGCTGAACTTCTGTACACAATTTGAACATGACCTGTCAATTACTTTGTGTGTAGTTGAAAAGTTGATATTGTGGTAATTATTCATATTAAATAAAAAGACTAAGGCTAGTTTCACACACATTCGGTTTCATTCGGTTCGGTTCGTTGCCGAAAACGAATTTAAACCTGATGGAATTTATTAGTGTCAAGTGGGCGTTAGGTTCTATGCGGTTTCTATTCGGTACCGAATTCAAACCGAATTACCGTTTCACACTTATCGGAATCTGCCGAAAACAAACGGAAAACGAAACGAACCGAACCGAATGTGTGTGAAACTAGCCTAAGAAATTGTCGAGACCACAGATTTTACTAAAAGTAGAAAGACCGGTTTCGGTTGTTACACCATTGTCAATCTCTGTTAACCGGTCTTTCTACTTTTAATAAAATCTGTGGTTTTTGACATTTTCTTAGGGTCGGTTTCCGAGCTCGGGATTTAGCTAAGTTCCAGACTTTAAACAGCTGGAGTCTTGTTACAGTGTCTCTTAAACAGCGCAGTTTTTGTAATAATCTTTATTTTCTCATTTCTATAATTGGAAACGTTTTTTCTTGACGAAATTAAACATTAAGATAATTTAAAATAGTTGAATCTTCACACTTTTTTCTCCTTATTTTATTTTGTGTTCAATTCTCTAGTTTTTTGAAAATTAATTTAAACGTGCACTGACTTCAGCTGTTTAAAGTCTAGAACTTAGCTAAATCCCGAGCTCGGTAACCTGCCCTAAGGCTAGGCGCACATCAGTTAGTCAAGACAAGACAAGACATGATCAGACACAATATTTCACATAGTTGATTATATGACGCAACTCACACTGATTAGTCATTGCAATTAGGCATGTCTTCATAAGCAACTATGTGAAGTATTGTGACTAAACGTGTCTGTTCATGTCTTGTCTTGTCTTGACTAACTGATGTGCGCCTAGTCTAAGTCTTTTTATTTAGGCTGGTCACACACTGATTAGTCAAGACAAGACTAGTCACGTTTAGTCATAATACTTCACATAGTTGCTTATGGAGTCATGTCTAATAGCAATTACTAATCAGTGTGAGTTGCGTCATAAGCAACAATATGAAGTATTGTAAAGTATTGTGACTAAACGTGACTAGTCCTGTCTTGACTGATCGGAGTGTGAACAGCCTTAGACTAGGCGCACATCAGTTAGTCAAGACAAGACTAGTCACGTTTAGTCACAATACTTCACAGCTGATTATGACGCAACACACACTGATTAGTCATTGCAATTAGACATGTCTTCATAAGCAACTATGTGAAGTATTGTGACTGAACATGTCTGATCATGTCTTGTCTTGTCTTTAGTAACTGGTGTGTGCGCCTAGTCTAAGTCTTTCTATTTAATCTGTAAATTAGTTCTTGAAATGTTGTAGACCCCATCTCAATGGTTCTTGGAATACACCTATGTTAAGCCTAGTTTATACGATGCCAATTGGCGAGACAATTGTCATAAGGCAACTGACTGACATGAAATTATTGTCTTCGTATAAACACTTCAGGCCAATTATCTAGCCAACTATCCCGACAATTGGCCCGAAATTCAACTGTCTCCGGGAGTAGACTATGGACAGTCAATTGGGCCCAGCGAGCCCCCCACCACTCGGAATCTCAGTTGTCGCGACAATTGGCGCCGTGTGAACGGTGTAGTGTAGGCCAGTAGCGCTCTCTTGTTTTTGCCAGTTCAGTCACAACAGATGACGAGCATTCGGCCATATTTAGCTGCCAACTGCCGTGCCAATAGTTGGCCGCGTATAACGGCCATATTCTCACCTCACCTTCTATTAATTTTTACCCATAAACATATCTCGAAACTGGTCACGAATGCAGAAGTACACGATCATAACACCAGAAGTAGAAACAATATAGCTTTAAGACAGCATAGGTTGAAACTGTATGAGAAAGTACCTTCTTATATTGGTTCAAAATTGTACAACAAATTGCCTGCAGAGCTGAAATCTAAGTCAATAAGCATTTTCAAAAGTAGTTTATACAGCTTTCTTGCTGAGAAGGCCTACTACAGAGTTATAGATTTCTGTGATAGCTAGTAGATATTGGCACTTACAAGTTGTATATTAGCACTAACAAATTATTGTATAGATACAAGTATAAGCGCATTGTATTAATTGTATCTCTATGACGATGTACAACTGTTTATTGTATTACATATGATTAACTGTGTTGAATAAATTGATATCTTATCTTATAAACATCTTCTCGTTCAACTGGCGTGCCTTCGATAATCCGCAAACACGTGATGACAATTGTTCAAAGACAACTGTTTCGCCAATTGGCGATGTGTAAACTAGGCTTAGGGAACTTTCTAAGTGTGTAATTTATTCTCAATTGAAATTGTGTCTCATTTTCTAGTCGCAAGAACGATTTCGGCCTACTTGTGGTACCAAATGAGAAAGGAGAAAGTTTCGGAACTCTGTTCTGGGATGACGGCGAGTCCATTGGCACCTATGAGAAGGGCGAGTACGTGCTGATCAATTTCACGCTTAAAGGCAGCACAATTGAGAGCAAAGTTTTGTCCAAATGCAAGCTGTCCAACATGAAGCTGGGTTCTGCTTCTGTGCTTGGAGTTGGGGCCACAGTGAACAATGTCACCGTCAACAAGAAGAGTTTTGATAATTTCATGTATTACCCCAAAGAGAAGGTAGGTTTTCTACATCTCAGTGCCGGTTGCACAAAAGCCTGTTGAATTTTAACCTTGATAAATTCCACGAGAACTAATCAAAGAAGCTGTATCAGAAAGTCATTCTCTGATTGGTTCTCGTGAAATTGATCACGGTTACAATTTAACCGGCTTTTGTGCAACCGGGCCTCAATCTTAAATTATAATATTTATTTATTTATTTGAAAATTTACATATTTGAGGGCAGCAAGAACTGAATCCCATTATTGCCCTCATAACACACATTAAAATGAAAATAAAATAACTTAACTAATATTGAGTTTTATTACTTATAACCGTTTTATAACCTATAACTTATTGAGTTTAAAAAAAAACAAAATACAAAAATAGTATAAACCCTTGCAAATATGAAACTTATAGTATAGCAGATGAAAGAAGAAGAAATACGTATGTAACTAATACTGAAGAATTCAAGAAGAAAAGAAAAAAGAAACAAAGAAAAGAGAATTATGGAAACTTTGCAAATATGAAACGTATAGATAAAAACACTTAAATTAATTAATATTAATATCGTGTGACCTGGCTGGCTCAGGTCTGGTGTCAGAGTTTTCAGGTAGCAACTGATCAATTTCAGGGCCTCTGACATGACCTAACGACTGCTTTTCAGGCAGCCGGGACCGACGGTTTAACGTGTCCATCCGAAACACGAGAGTGGCCCGAGATAAATATCTTGCCCGGGCCGGGAATTGAACCCGGGCCTCTGAATCATAAAGCCAGCATCTGATCCACTCGACTTTAAAAAACGGCCACTCCATTTTGATGATGTACTTATTGTTTGAATCAATCAATATAAGTACATTATTATCTCGGACTATGCTATTCATATAAAGTCGGGAGATCAATATATAGAGATAATTTAACATACGAAGATTCATACAAGCTCATGGCTTATATTACAAATTTCAATGTCAACTCAAGTTTATAATCCACGTAGTTCTTTTTCGTAGTTCTGATTCGAATATCCATATAAAATATTTCAGATTTAGGTTTTCGTACAATATTAAGATGACATCCAGCATATTCCACTCTGTCGCCATAGAGAAAAGTAGTAATAGAAGATATCCCATGGTAAAGGGCGTTTTGTATCAAATTATAGTGTTCTGTATCGATGTATAGTATAGATGAGATGTTACTGTATCGTCTTGTTGATACTGTATCATGTGTGGTCATACGTATCATTTCTGGTGATACCATGGAGAAAAGATAACAAGATAACAGAGTTATCTGTTATGGAGTCATGGAGAAAAGATAACAGAGAGAAAAGATAGAGCTGAGATGACTGCTGTAAAGTTGGATCTTGCCGCTGTGGTAGAGGAAAGCAAGATACAGTATCATCACAAATGATACATTATCAACACACAAAATGATACAGTATTAACACAAAATGATACAGTATTAACACAAAATGATACAGTATTACATTAACTTGATACACAACACCATGGGCTATCTTCTTATGCTATCTTTTCTCTATGATAATAGCTTAGTATAAGCTTACATACAAGGATCGTTCCAGAATTAAGTTACACTATTTTTTTATAGCTCTGTAATATGTAGTATATTTCGCACCTAGGGCTAAAAATTAGTCTTATCCGGCTCGAAATCGGTTTAGAAAAGATTGAGAGCCGGAAAAACATTTTTGTCTATGGTGCGCTATTTTTCGCCACACAGAAAAATAAACTATATATATATATATATATATATATATATATATATATATATATATAATAATTGTTTACTAAGCACTTCCGAAAGCAGAAGTGGAAGGTCATAGCTCTAGCAAATCTGAGGTAATCTGAATATCAGGAAATTGTCCGAGTATTATTATTTTTTATTCTGATTTGTTTAAATAACCTAAAAGATTATGTTCAATTATGTGGGAGGTTGAGTTTATACTTTTTTATTCTTTCAAATGACAATAAGGTGATATTATTATAAATGTTTTAATTATTGAATAATGAACACAGATAATGAAAAGCTTTTTGATCAGCTGTTTTTTGATCACCTTTCTTAGTTCCATGTTAGCGGCTGGAAAAGGGTACTCTTTCCGGCCTAGGCCGGAAAGAAACCTGTTCTGACGTCAGACGAGAGTCGTCTGCAAACAATGTCTTTCAGATCTACGTAGGGACTGGAAAACAGCTGCTTTCTGTGCAGTGTGGCGAAAAGGAAATTTAAAACTGAAATTTTTAGGGTAATTTCTTCTTTAGAGCTGAAATGTTTAGGGGAACTTCTTGCAGGTTTAGTGGTTGTGCTGTAAAATTTTCATGCGGCTGCCATGATTCATTCATCTGGAGATAGCACTGGCGAGAGGGTAACATACCGGGCAAGGATCCGGTATAATTTTGTCAAGTTTGCTATATAGTTGAGAAAGAATGTTTTCCAAACTTTTTTATGTCTTGAAGGTTGTTCAATTATCAAGTAATTTATTTTCCATTCTTATTGTTGATTGATGTAAACCATTTCATTACTATTCTCAAATTAGAAATAATCTAATGATTATTAATTAAATATCGGGGACTGAGCTTCGCTCTGGAGTACAAAAGCATAAAAAATTTACTACGAAAGAAGAAAGCGTAATAACATTCATACAGAAAATTTCTATCTAATCACAGTAAATTGAGATTAATTCCCACAGGAATGCAAAAATTTCCCTCACAAAGGCCAAGTTGCACAAAAGCCGGCTAAATTTTAATCCTGATTAACTTCACGTGAACCGAATCAGAGAAGACCATTTCAAAAAAAACGGATCTGCTGGAATAACCCGGCTTTTTGCAACCGGCACTAAGTACCTGATTGAATGATTACAAAAGTTCAACAGCTGAGTCATAATTTTGACACAGTCCCACACACATGAACTCGCTCACTCACTTCCATCACCAACAGACGACGAAATAATTATTATCAGCTGTTATTCCAAGGATGAATAATAATTATCCTTTTAATGTCCTTCAGCTAGTTCTCCCAGGGATGAGACCTAGCGCAATCGAATCTTCATATTATAAGCCTACTATGTTCTGAATTTCGTGAGAATCGTTAGAACCGTTTTCGAGATCCGGTGAAATATAAACATAATATGTCCATTATAAACATCTAAACATATAAACAGAAGTTGCTCTTTTAATAGTATATAGGATCATTTTATGATTCAGTTGAATTTATTAATAAATAATATTGATGGATCTGTTTCAGCACATGGAACTGAGACATCTGAATTTGGACTTGCAGGAACCTTTTGAAATATCTTGGACCTAAAAAGTATGTAAAACTCTGATATGGAAATACGGTACCCTTGACTAGAAGCAAGAAGACATTTATTTAATTTAAAGGTGAGTCGTGAATGTAATTCCATTCAAATTTACACATTAGCTGTTTCGATTTTTTGTCAATAGATGTTGGAATTCTGTTTCAGCCAGAATTTCAGAGTTTAGTATTGCACCTATATTCTTCATTGAAAGTTTATCCTACTTTTTCTAGTAGTCTATCCTATATTCTTACTTGTTTATCCCAATATTACATCTAAAGCCCGGTCCAGACGCTCAAGTTTAGCTTCAGTCTTTTGCTCAAGCAAAAGTCGGAAAATGTAAGTCGTTGCGACTGGACGGTAAAACGGATGGGTCTTCAAGCTTAAGTCGTCAAACTTAACATGTATCGGTCGGGGATCTTTTTCCATCAAACCGTCCGTCTTTTGCCTATCCACCAAAACCTAAATCGCGTATAAATGGAGATAGAGATATTGTGATTTCAGATTCGGATTCAGCGCCCTCAAATTAATAAAATGCCTCGCGTGTACTTGAAAATAAGCGAGTTTTTTTATCGATTGTATATAACGCTTTATTTCTTTCTTGATTCTCATGATACTCTTAGAATTTGATGTTGATATTATGATTTTAGTTGAATTGACAATAAATTATTAATATTAAATATAATTATTAGCATTAGAATGCTAATATTTTTTTGTAAACAACTATGCTAATATCATTAAGAGCTTACCGAGTTGAAAGCAGAGAAAAGTCGGGAGAAAAAATAATAAGCTACATCGAGTTATCAATATTGCATGCCTCATTGCTTACAATCAATAGTCTACACGACAGCTGATTTTTTACCAAATTACATTGGGATATTAATTGCATTCAATTAATAATCCACTCGACAGCTGATTTATTATGTCTATAGTCTGATTTTTACGGTTATATTGGCGTTCGAAAGAGACTTCTTTTCCTTTTGTATTATCCTTAAAATACAAAATTTCAAAAAAACCTTGTATATACGTCGACGCGCAATTTAAAGAGGAACATACCTGTCAAATTTCATGAAAATCTATTGTCGCGTTTCGCCGTAAATGCGCAACATATAAACATCAAGAGAAATGCCAAACCGTCGACTTGAATCTTAGACCTCACTTCGCTCGGTCAATAAATTATATACTATATAGTTGCTATTTTAAAAACTTGAGCAACGTATTATACGGCCATTGCGGTACAAGTGTATATTTATGTGTGAACAATGATGAAACATAATTTAGAAAAACAAAACAAATGAAAAGTTGATAAGTTTGGTTCAAGAGCATGTTCTATTGTGGGATATGCGAGACAAAAAATATCATCATTGTGATGTTCAAAGGAATCTGTGGACAAAGATTGCTGAACAAATAGGATCTGAAATGAGGAACTTATAAACAAAACTATAAACATATCTACAGATTCATCTTGCAATTCACGAAGCAATGCAACGTGAGAAAATTTGTGTCTTTTCAACAACCTGTCCCTACTCCAACGTGAACGATGAACTCTGCCTTTCTTCCATTTTTTACACACAAAACAAGAGTGGCCAAGAGTACTAGCTCTCCCATAGTTGATGACGAGCTGAGCTTGTGAGCACAAAAATAGGAAAAGGGACGACATAAGACGGATGCGTGTGGACGCAATTTCACATCCGTCTTTTGCTTGAAGCAAACGATCCGTCTTTTGCTTGAGCAAAAGACTGATGGTAAACTTGAGAGCGTCTGGACCCGGCTTAAGATTAAATGGATGTAATTCCATAATAGCTCTCCAGAAATGCCAAGTTGTAGATTTACTACTGTAGAGTTTAATTAAATATTTTTAAAGGGCTACTTGAATTGTTTAATTATTTTATTTATTCATTAAAAGTATTTCATTCAGTAACCTCATGTGTAAGGGATATAAGGATTCTTCAAAAGAAATAGAAATAATGAATGAATGAATAATGAATGAATGAATAATGAATTTATTGCCAAATAAAAGAAATATTTTTACAAACAAAATAAGCAATGAATTACAATAGTTTTTGGCGTGACTGGAAAAAGAACCCTCAAGATAGAAAGAACCCAAAGATAACAGCTAGTACCCTCTTTATACTTTCGACACTTGAAAATGGCATGAAACTATAGTGAAGTCCATGTTATGAAGGCAGTGGAGAAAGATAAGATAACAACGTTGCCGATCCTCTGTCTTGTCAATGCCTTCTATAGACGCTAGCTGATACAGGTTTATTGATGTGATATTAACTGTTCATTCTCGTTTAAATAATAAATTATATTTTATTAAGCAAGAAATTAAATTTTTCAATAATTTCATAATGAATTTATATAATTAAGATTGTTGAAATACATTGTTAAAAGACGATATGGCTACAGAGAAAAGCGAGAAAGAGATAGCGCTAGGTATCCGCTTTGTTGAATGATATAGACAAGGATAGCAATCAAATCAATCAAATAAAATTTATTCATCAAAAACAATTATATTACAAATTAGAATACTATAACAATTACTACAATTAAAACAATGAAGTTGTATGCATTGAATAATTTCTCAATAGGCAAAGATAATTCAATGAATAAATATACACCCCACTATAAATTATATGTGTTGGGGTATAAGTTATTAGTTGCTTGTTGCGTGTTATAATTACTATTTACAAACTTCATTCACTGATATCGGATTAAAGTTTTTTATAATGAAATTAGTAAAAATTTATAATACAAACAACATTATGAAATTAGTAGATGAATATTAATGTTCTATTGAGGATAATAATAAGAAAGTTAATTTTTAGAAAAATGAAAAACTAGTAAAGGAAAAGAATATTTACAGTCTAAATAAATTTTTACAATTTTCTACTCCAATATCAACTAACGAGGAAAATGAACTTATCTTGAACCTGTGTCTATTGAATTCTTCCCTAATGTAACTTGGTATTGAATTGTAAATTTTTGGTCCCAAATATATGTAGTACCAATTACCATTGATAATCAAACACTGCCATTATAAAGTGGACCTCACTATAGTTAAATCCCTCAAGTCATTCCATTCAATTTTCAACTTATAATAAACATAGCATTATTTTAATATAGGTAATGTAATTTTGTATTAATGAATTTGATGAAAACAATAATGTTATCAGTAGTGAACTACACCAGAAGATTGATTGAAGATTCATGATTTTCATTCAATTATCTATTTTTGTTATTCTTCTAACCGTGTATTTAGTTCTTCATCGGAATAATGAATAACACCAATTTTGTTTTCATTTCCAGATTGAGCTTTGATGCTCCTCAGACCAGTTTGATTTCATCTCAGTAGAAAAATGGTTCCTTAATTTTAGTTTTTAATGATAATCGATTGGTTTTGTACTGTTTATTACCTTAGAATGTTAAGTATCTATAAGTTGTGATAAACTTTGTTTTTGTTACAAAGATATCGATTGGTTTCGTACTGTTTATTACCTTAGAATGTTAAGTATCTATAAGTTGTGATAAACTTTGTTTTTGTTAAAGAAGTTGATTATTTCAGTTATAAGGCAAGACATGGTAGACTTCGTGTTGATCAAATTTGTGAGTAAATAAATATGGAAAATTTGTATTTAAATATTAGTTAAGTTTGAAGTGACTTACCATTAGTTGAATATTAAGCCTACAACCTACCCACCTATGCAATCAATTTCTTTAACAATAGTGGAATAGAATAATTAACCCTAATTTTGCATTTAAATTGAATAATTGTCATAGTTCTATTGTACTTAATACAAATCTCGTTTGTAAATATTCTTACATTGATTATTAATCCCTCAGTTTCTCACAGACTAGTTTGTTTACATTTTTTTAGTTCTTGGAATTTAAATTCTAGAAAATTTAAAAACCATTCTATCAATTTATTGTTGTAAGACTGTTGCTGTGCCAAAATTGAAAATTTTTCATTCTAACAACAATCAAAAACAGGGTAAAATGTGTATGAATTCTATATTATGAAGATATTTGTTTCAGTTTTGCCTCATTTAAGATTCTTCAAAGCTTCTATGGATGTTGGAAAATAATAAATATTGATGTTATAGCAATGCAAATGTTGTTTCTTTGAATACCAGTCTTCAATTTCCTATTTATACACCGTGATTCAAAAAGAATATCACAACTTTGAAAATTGATAACTGCAAAGAATAAACGAAGATTGGAGCACTATCTGTCATTGATTCGAGGAAGCTCTAAAAATTTTTTTAGTTCCATATTCCAGCAGGATGGAGCACCACCGCATTGGCACTCATCTGTCTGTGCCTATTTGAATGAAAACTATCCGAGGCAATGGATCGGCCGCCAAGCAGCTTGAGACAGAGCACTTCATCACTGGCCTCCAAGAAGCCCTGACCTCACCCCCTGCGATTTTTTTCTATGGGGGTGCGTTAAAGATAATGGGCCATATGAATAAAGTTGAGCATTTGCTTATACTTCTAAAATATGGAGCATCTGCTTCATTTTCTATGAATAAACGTGAGCAAAAGTCTAAACGTGAGTCTAGTCTACAACAGCATTTCACCTTTTGCTCATAGTAAAATGGCTCAACTGATTCGTATGAGGAAGAGGAAACTATACCAGATACGATCACAACCAATAGTTGAGAACTATAAAACTCTTTTTAGATTAATCATGATATATATCATCATTATTCCTACAAAAGAATGATACCTCCCTCGCGTTCGCTACCTTTCAGCCTGCCGCTCTGCTCTGCTCCCCACGCCACGCATCAATCAAATGAGTGGTTGACCCACCCGCCACCAGGGTGCGCCTCAGTCGCCACCACCCGTTCCTGCGTTTCTATTGGCCGAGCACCGCCGGCCAATAGCAGCGCAGGTGAACTCGGGGACTGTGAATAAAAGGGGGCTACTCAGCTACCTCGATAGCACTTGCTCACTAGCAGCCTTCCACTGAAGAGCCAGAAGAGACCACCAGCCGAGACCACTACCAGAGACCACTACCAGCCGAGACCACTACCGAGACCAGGAGCAGAGCAGCGAGCAGGCCAATGAGGGAACCACGGCGAGACTAACCGCAACCTGAGGTGTCTTCCTTGTCTACTACCCAGCCGATGCCTAGGAGGAACCGAGCCGGCCGCCGAACCCAGAAGAGGAGGGCCCTACGTTGGCTTCGCCAGGTGGAGGAGAGGCTGAGGCTGTACACCGCCACGCCAGCTGCGCCCCAAGACTTCGCACCCCAGCCTAACAACTGGCGCGCGGTTCTGGATGCGTGGGTTGGGTGCCGAACCGACATCGGAGTGTGTGCAGCGGAAGCCTACGACCCTGCCTGCCCGGGGTTTGACCGAAGGCCCCTTCTAAACGAGGAAGTGGTCGAGGAGGTCCTCCCGGCGGAGATTCGGCACGACCTCTGGCTAGTAGATCACCCGGTCAGCCCTCTCCGTAGCCCGGGTAAACCAGAGTGGAGACTGCGAACCATTGACTTGAGCCCCTGCCGGCCTGCTCTCGCACCAGACGGACCTGCCCGGGACCCTCGCGCGGCGTGGTATCGCGCCAGTCGACGACTACTAAACATCTAGCCTGCCTTGGTCCCTTTTAGGGCCACCAGCAACAATCTTGGTCCCTTTTCAGGGCCACCAGCAACAAACTTGGCCTTTTTAGGGCCACCAAAGGCCATTTTTTTTCAGACAGTGGTAACAAACCCCTCGCTCGACCCGACTGACTAGCCCAATTGATGAACGAGCCACACCTTCCGCCATATCAAGAATAAATACAAAAGATATAGGCATTTGAGAAGATGAGAGTGTAGACGATTATAAGAAGGCTATTGATTTTATAAGAATATGCTGAAGATTATTATAGAGATGACTTTTTTCACGCTATTATTTCAAAATTCTAAACTCAACTACGGTATCCTAAAACTCTATTCATAAATAGAAAACAGAGCAGACGACGCAAACACAAGCGGTGCCCCCTACTTGCATATTTAGCGCTTCCGTGAGCTATAAAAACAAAGTAAGGCTACAACAGCGAATCAGCTGATGAAAAATCTTCAAAATACGTGAGCATTTGCTCCAGAGTTTAGGAGCATAAGATAAGGTAAGAGTAAAAGGTAAAGCTTATTCATATGAAAATGAGCAAATGCTTTTGCTTCTATCTTTTGCTCATGAGCAAAACCTTATGCTCCATGCACTTGCTCATGAGCAAAACCTTATGCTCCATGCACTTGCTCATGAGCATTTGCTCTGGTTTTATTCATATGGGCCAAGGTGTATCCACCGCCTCTACCAGCTAACATTGAAAAGCTCAAACAAGAAATAATAGCAGCTACACAAACTGTTACGCCCGATATGCTACTGAGGGTGTACAACGAGTTCGAGCTGGCGGTGCCAAATTTGGCTCCAACATTTCTCAGGTGAAGCTTCATCTATGGTGCAAATTTCAACCAGATCTTGGATACTTTTTGTTTCAGTATGTTTCACGATGGATGTCCATGGTTTTCATCATTTTTTTGTGGAAAATAAAAATCGCTCAAACTTTGTGATCTCATGGTCTTTGATGCGAGAAACACGAATCTGGAATCATATTTGCAAAATTCCTTACCGTTCAGGAGATATGACCATTTGAAAATTTTATGTTTGCAGCTTCATAACTCATTCTGTATATAGTAGCTGGGGTTGGCAAATTTGGCTCTGACATTTCTCAGGTCATGCTTCATTTATGGTGCAAATTTCAGTCAAATCTTGGATAGGCCTACTTTCTGTTTCAGTGTGTTTCACGATGGTGTTGTCCATGGTTTTTCTCAATTTTTTGTGAAAAATGAAAGTCGCTCAAACTTCGTGATCTTATGGTCTTTGATGCGAGAAACACGAATCTGGAATCATATTTGCAAAATTCCTTTCTGTTCAGGAGATATGACCATTTGAAAATTTTATGTTTGCAGCTTCATAACTCATTCTGTATAGTAGCTGGGGGTGCCAAATTTTGCTCTGACATTTCTCAGGTTAAGATTCATCTATGGAGCGAATTTCAGCCGAATCTGAGATACTTTTTGTTTCAGTGTGTTTCACGATGGTCAGTCTATGGTTTTCATCATTTTTTTGTGGAAAATAAAAATCGCTCAACTTTGTGATATTTGATGCGAGAAATACGAATCTGGAATCCGATTTGCAAAATACCTTACCGTTCATAAGAGATGGCTGTTTGAAAATTTGCAAATTTCATGTTTGAAGCAGCATAACTCACCTGTAGTAGCTGGGGGTGCTAAATTTGGCTCTGACATTTTTCAGGTCAAGCTTCATCTATGGTGCAACTTTCAGCCAAATCTGAGATACTTTTTGCTTCAGTATGTTTCACGATGGATAGTCCATGGTTTTCATAATTTTTTTGTGAAAAATAGAAATCGCTAAAACTTCGTGATCTTGTGGTCTTTGATGCGAGAAACACAAATCTGGAATCATATTTGTAAAATATGACCTTATGACCTTCCTTACCTACCGTTCAGGAGATATGACCATTGGAAAATTTTATATTTGTAGCTTCATAACTCATCCTGTATAGTAGCTGGGGGTGCCAAATTTGGCTCTGACATTTCTCAGGTCAAGCTTAATCTATGGTGCAAATTTCAGCCGAATCGGAGATACTTTGTGAAAAATAAAAATCGCTCAAACTCTGTAATCTTATGGATTTTGATGCGAGAAACACGAATCTGGAATCATATTTGCAAAATTCCTTACCGTTCAGGAGAAATGACTATTTGAAAATTTGCAAATTTTATGTTTAAAGCTGCATAACTCACCTGTATTAGTAGCTGTGTGTGCCAAATTTGGCTCTGACATTTCTTAGGTCAAGCTTCATCTAAGGTGCAAATTTCAGCCAAATCTGAAATACTGTTCGTTTCAGTGTGTTTGCAGCTTCATAACTCATCCTGTATAGTAGCTGCGGGTGCCAAATTTGGCTCTGATATTTCTTAGGTCAAGCTTTATCTATGGTGAAAATTTCAGCCGAGCCTGATATACATTATGGTTTAAGTGTGTTTCACGATGGTCAGTCCATGGTTCTCATCATTTTTTTGTAGAAAATGAAAATCGCTCAAACTTCGTGATTTATGGTCTTTTAATCGAGAAATACGGATCTGGAATCCAATTTGAAAAATACGTTACCGTTCATTAAATATGGTAAAAAAAGTATTTCAGATTTGGCTGAAATTTGCTCCATAGATGAAGCTCTACCTGAGAAATGTCGGAGCCAAATTTGGCACCCTCAGCTACTATGCTGCTTCATACATAAGATTTGCAAATTTTCAAATGGTCATATTCAATGAACGGTAAGGAATTTTGCAAATCGGATTCCACATTCGTATTTCTCGCATCAAATTGCTCTATTGACATAGGACACTTTTTAATAAAAATCTGGTGTGGCGCACTCACACAACTTTCCTTGACGTTATGAAAATTAATCACCTGTCGCTAGTTAGTGTACACGCGCATCTCAAGTCTACTTATAAACAAAGATCTGAGCCAACTGGTGACAGGACAATAACGCTGGAGACATACGAGGTCTGCTATCTCTTCATAGTGAATAATTTAATAGAATCAACAGTTGCCAACAGTTTGCAATTAAATAATCACATTTTATCGAATTTCGAGCTTATTTTCAATTTTAGGTGAAAATGTTACTTAACATTAATTGAAGAGATTTTCATGCTCAATCTTTCCCACCTGAAATTTTTTGTTCAAATTGTATCTGAAGCCTGATAATTGGGAATCTGAGATCAAACTTTGCATAGATGAGGCGAAGCTCCTGAAATTTTTACAGATATGAGACTTGTGGCAGTTGGTAGAGCTTATCAATGACTTTTTTAGGTATGAATTTGATCAAAATCGTTGAAGCCGTTTTCGATAAAATTGCGAAAAACCCTGCTTTTGACATTTTAGCCGCCATCTTGAATTGCATTTGATTGAAATTGTTCGTGTCGGATCCTTATATTATAAGGACCTTGTCGGATCCTTATATTATAAGGACCTTAAGTTCCAAATTTCAAGTCATTCCGTTAATTGTGAGGTGAGATATCGTGTACACAGACTCACATACACTCATACACATACACACACACACACATACAGACCAATACCCAAAACAACTTTTTTGGATTCAGGGGACCTTGAAACGTAAATAAATTTGGGTATCTTAATTCTTTTCGGAAAGCAATACCTTCCTTACCTATGGTAATAGGGCAAGGAAAGTAAGAATGCGTAGTCAACGTCATATGCAAATTTTCAATCATACAAATTACAGTTTTGGAGAAGACAACACAAATTTGCATTATCAAGGCTTGGTTAAATTTATTTATTAAATTAAAATTACAAAAGCCGGTTAAATTTTAATCCTGATTAATTTCACGAGAATCAATCAAAAATGACGATTTTTAAAAGACGGCTCCTGTGATTGGTTCATGTAAAATTAATCAGGATTAAAATTCAACCGGCTTTTGTGTAACCGGCACTTGGACTAGGCGCACACCAGTTAGTCAAGAGAAGACATTATCAGACACGTTTAGTCACAATATTCCCATAGTTGCTTGTGTCGCAACTCACACTGATTAGTCATTGCAATTAGACATGTCTTCATAAGCAGCAATGTGAAGTATTGTGACTAAACGTGACTAGTCTTGTCTTGACTAACTGGTTTGTGCCTAGCCTTAGACTACTCACTAGACTACATCTTGTCTGTCCAGGTAAATAAATCTGTACACTTCCACGGTAGCACTCTCTTCTCCGGTAAACCTTCAGTTAATATTGGTTAAAATCAGTCATGTGATTATACGAGTTTCATTCTCATTTTAAAAGCAGTATGAGCTCTTTCTGTTGTAAAATACAACTTCAGAAAATAGATGCAGGGAATAGTTATTTGTGCAACTAGTGCGCAAAGTGACAGTTTGCTGCACCAAAAGAAACGTTTACACACGAGCCGTAGGCGAGGGCGGAATGGTTTCTTGAGTGCAGCAGAGGAACTTTGCTCACGTATTTCACATTAAATTTTTCCTACAGTTACCATTGGATAGGAGAAGTGGTTGATTATGGGTGAAATAATGGCTGAAATCCATCAAATGTTTGTCTGAATAATTTTGTTATTAATAACAACTTTAATTATTTTAAATGTGATAATCGAATTGAAAATTAATAATCGATAATTTATTCAAATTAAAAATTAAATTAATCCAATCAATTTGAAAATTTGAATAATTTTGAGTAAGGTAAATCTTAATTTCTAAATAATTTTTCAACCAATCAATTTATGAATGAAAGAAATATTATTTGAAATAATGAATAATTAATAATATTCAAAATGTATAATTTAATGAGTTCTCATCTTTATTTATTTGAAAATCAGAAAAAAATATAGATAGAACAAATTCGCATTCAAAATACACGCCAACAATGTCAACAGCTGATTGGGATGGAACGCAAGATAATACGCAAAGTATTAAGAGTACACAAAGTAATACTTTGCGCACTAGAGCGGAAAAGTGATTCTTTGCGTTCTGTAATCACTGCAGGAATGGTCACTTTTCAAGGTAACTGTAGGAAAAGATAATTTCTAAACCACAAAAAACCAACACATTATTTATGACTACTTTATTGAATACATATCTGCAACAACAATGAACATTGATAGTGGACTATTTCATGAATTGAAATATTTTAAACGCTGAATCATTGAGAATACATCATGAATTACAATCATATAACCATTTTAGTGACCTACATAATATTTTTGTGTTAGAATTTAATGGTCGCTCTTTGGCTTGTTCTCGCTGCCGTCATCTAGCACGGTGGGGTTCTTCATTTTCTGGGCGAATTCGGGGTTAGCAATATAGTAGTCCTCCATGGTCATGAGGCGAACAGGAATCATGCTCTCGATGGTTTGAATCTCCTCCTTGAAGCCCGAGATGCGACTGTCTGACTCCTGCTTGAATTTCGCGATGTCCGATTCCTACAAAAAATGGGGTTATTAAATGTGTTAATAATATCATACAGAAACAATAGCACTAGTAGTTCTGTGAACAGTAGACCTCACGCAGTATTCTCATCCACAAGTACCTGATTGAAACTATAGACCTTATGGAAATACAGCAATAGACTGGCTTCTCCACACATCTGTGTAATCACTTGTCAGCTGATTTATGATGTATAATTCTATAAGTCTGATTTTTACTCTAATATTTTCATAACGGCAAGGAAAGTTGTGTGAGTGCGCCACACCAGATTTTTACTCTAATATTGGTGTATGAAGGAGGCTCCTTTTTCCTTTTATATTATCCTTGTAATGCAAAATTTCCAAAAATCTTTTATATACGTCGACGCGCAATTAAAAAAGGAACATACCTGTCAAATTTCATGAAAATCTATTACCGCGTTTCGCCGTAAATGCGCAACATATAAACAGTTAAACATTCAAACATTTAAACATTAAGAGAAATGCCAAACCGTCGACTTGAATCTTAGACCTCACTTCGTTCGGTCAATAAATAGATAGATGCAGGGGCGAGGCGTGACTTTGTCTCAGTCATCTCCAGGAACAATTCAGTTGAAAGTATTTGAATGAAAGCTGCACCCCCTCCCCTACTTTGAAGATAATGTTTCATTTTGGACGATTATATATCGAGAAAGATGACATCTAGTATAAGATAAGCTTACTGTTCAAAATCCTAGAGTTGAAAAGTCTAGAACTTGGCTAAATCTCAAGCTCGGAAACTAGCCCTTAAATTAATTTTAAAAATTGAAATGAAAATTCTTTATTCTTTATTGATTCATACAACTAGTGCATGGTCAAAATGACAAGGAGAGAAAAAATAAGGTAACCTTGTGATATTCCTCTCCCAAACTTAAATAAGGTTACACATAGTCCGAAATAGGTTAAGTCTTGTAGTTGTTCACTTCACTGAATTTTCAGTTCTTAATTATTTTCACAAAGTAGATTTTTAAATTTAGATGCTTCAAAACCAAACATAGAAGAAATAATAATAATTATTATTATTATTAATAACGAATTGCAAACAAAATATTTATTGTACGGTTTGGAACACTGGCACAGTGGAATCGCAAAAAATAGCGATGTCTTTGACCATTTACTCCACCATCGTTTACGGGGAGAGGGAGAGCGATGATGCAGAAGAGTGGTGGTATCCAATGCTAAATAGCATTACTGGAATCGCATATTTTTGAGAATCACATTGAACGGATGGAACTGATGATACAGTAGTCTACTTTATTCAAGCTTGGCGCGCTCGCAAAAAAACTTTTCTCTTTTGGTTTCTTCATATTTTTTGCGTTTATTTTAAATTTTAATATACACATTACATATCAATTTATGTCCAGTCATCGACGAATCCAGATATGACCGAACGCCCCGCCTCTGATCCCATGGTATAGGGCGTTTATGTCGCAACTTTTACTGTTATCTCAAGCTGATAGTCCACGTAGTTCTTTCCTGTGAAGCTTTATGACGCTGGTAGTCTCTCATATTGTGCCGTTCATACATTCTTACCCGGCCAAAACAGTAAAAAACGACTATAATCGACAGTAATCGGCTTGAGATAATAGTAAAAGTTGCGACATAAACGCCCTATACCATGGGATATCTACTTACGTTATTGTTTCTCTATCTATTGCTCACTTTGCTCGGCTGTGTTCTTCATTTGAGCTTCTTCCTCCCATAAAATACAATTTTTAGGATCATTTCAATCACCAGTTGACAGAGATCACAATATAAGAAGTCAATTTTAGCCGTATCTTCGGAAAACATTTGAAGTTTAACATAAACTAGTTGACAACATGTACCAAATTTAAATATTTTCGGGTCATTTGCTCTTGATAAAGCTGAGAAACCAGTTCTTAGTGCGCCTGTAGAAGGCGAACTGAACATACATGTCAATTTTGAACGTATTTGATGAGTAGATTTTTAGTCCTGTTGATTATGAGTGAGTGAGTGAGTGAGTGAATCAAGGCCATTTCGCTTTTATATATAAAATATCGGGGCACAGAGCTTCGCTCGTTATTTATTTATTGACTTTTGATAAACCGAACACAATTCTTTAAAATGATTGGGGAAGGACTAACAGGCACAACCTGTTTCAACCCAAAACTGTTTCTTCTCCGAATTTTGATTTATACACTATAAATAGTCCAGAAAGTAGGTTATGTTCCATACACTTGAATTCAGGTTCAATTCATGTTCAAACATTTGAAAACAAAAAAATTAACTTAGATTATTTACAAACCAAATTGAATAACAAAATAACACTCACTAATCACTTAAAATTGTCAAATAATGATCAACGTTGAAAATTATGATATACTCTAGTTTAGGAGGATTATCATGTCATGTCAACAAATTAGATTATGTTGATCAAGTCGATTAAATTGCTTAGCTAGATAAAATTCTCGCTGATTGATTATGATTACACAGCTGAAATAATTCTGTCTCTCTCACACAGGCACACGCATCTTATGTTATTGAGAGACGACGAAATTATCATCTGTTTTCCAAGGATGAATTATCCTCTTCATGTCCTCCTTCAGCGAGTTTTCCCAGGGATGAGACCTAGTGCAATCGAATATTTAAAACATAAACCAACTATGTTCCTAATTTCGTGAAAATCGTTAGAGCCGTTTTCGAGATCCGTTGAACATAAATAACCATATAAATATCCAGATAACCAGATATAAAAATAGCTAGATATATACAGAAATTGCTCGCTTAATATAATGGGATATATAGATGGCGACAATTATTTCATGTCGTGATGTGGATATATCTATGACGTTAGTTTTTGATCACATTGGATGGGTATATGTGGAAGTGCACGCTTGGTTATGTGTGACCAAACTTGCAAATGAGAGATAAAATCTGAAAAGAGCAATACGAACACCCACACTGAACGCTTGCACTTGCTGGTGTGTTCACACTGAACACTTGCACTTGCTGGTGTGTTCACACTGAACAAATGCACACTGAGCCGGTGCGTTCACGCACCAACAAGTGCAAGCGTTCAGTGTGAACAAACTCACACTGTGAACTAACTCAGTTAATCAAGACAAGACAACATATGATCAGACTTGTATAGTCGCATTACTTCACATAGCTGCTTATGACGCAACTCACACTGATTAGTCATTGCAATTAGACATGTCTTCATAAGCAACTATGTGAAGTATTGTGACTATCTTGTTATCCTAGTCCTAGGCAGTGACTAGTCTTGTCTTGACTAACCGATGCCTAGCCTAAAATATATACGGGTATCAGCTGTCTGTATTCTATAGAAAGCAATGGCAAGGCAGAGAATCGGGAACGATGTTCTTCTATCTTTATCCACTGCCATTATAACGTGGACCTCACTATACAGTTGGTTCAGTCACAAGAAAAAGCTAGGCTGTCACTGAACTTCATATATACCGGGCCTGCGCCTACAAAAAAATAAAATGGCCGCCGTAGGTGGTAGCCGGCATTGATATTTTAAACGGGAACTAGACAAACTGAGATTTCGACGAACTAAGACGCTCTCTAACAGCTGATTAGTGATTTTTTCTCAGAAGGAATTCCTATAAGACCACCACTTACGGCCGCCATTTTTTCTCTATGCTCAGGTCCGGTAGTATATAGGAGGTCCTGACTGCCATTACACTGCTACAACATTAAGGGCCGGTTTCCGAGATCGGGATTTAGCCAAGTCCTAGACTTTAAACAGCTGGAGTCAGAAAATTGGCTTTCCAAAACGGGGCGTAGTCGCAGCTTTTATAACAGTAGTAGTAGTTTTTAATTTCTCATTTCTATAATTGGAATCGTTTTTCCTTGACCAAATTAGACATTCCTAAATAGTTCAAAATAGCTGAAACTTTACACTATTTTCTCTTTATTTTATTTTGTGTTCAATTTTATAGTTTTTCGAAATTTTAATTCAAACGTGACTATGACAATGACTGCGACTACGCCCCGTTTTGGAAAACCAATTTTCTGACTCCAGCTGTTTAAAGTCTAGGACTTAGCTAGATCCCGAGCTCGGAAACTGGCACTTAGCTGTCTTAACTATAACGAGTGTTTTCATGAATTATTGATGCCCGGTTTCACCAACCTTGATCAAATATAGCCTAGCCATGATCAGTTAGACTACAGGTAGTCAAAATTTGACTGTTCGTTCAAACATACAACTGTTCCACCAACCTCAGGATTGATCAAATCTGAACATGGTCAACTCTTGTAGCTGTACTTTTCTGAAGTTGGCTAACATGTTAGCTGGCTAAATCTGATTTTGATATTGAAAATTTGAAATTAGGGTACCTTAATTTTTTTTGGAAAGCAATACTCACCTTACAATTAAAATTGTAATAGGGCAAGGAAAGTAAAAATGCCTGTCATTGAAATGATAAAATATGCACAGATGTTTTGTATAGTCCACATCTATAATAATTTATGATAATACTTCAAATATGAATTGAATACTCTCGTACAAAGAGATTTACAAATCACCATCAATTTTGACAATTTTTTGTATGAACAAAAGAACGTTCCAATTCTAATGAGATAGCAGCATTGTTGATCTAAGGATTGAATAATATAGGCCTACTATGTAATAAAAGAGTAAAGCAAACATTTATATCAAAATATTTTCTATACTATAATAATTTACTAATTAAAAGAGTCCGAGAACGAACCTAATAAATAACTTACTACAACTAAATTCAATCGCAAGAAAAACTGGAGATTTTCCATTGCGTCAAAACATTATGGCAGGAAATTGATCGAACCAGTCTTTTGACCGTGTTCAAATAATTTGATCGCCCGTTCGGCGGCAGTCAAACTTAACCATTGGTTTGACCGTGGTTGAACGTAACTGGAGTTGGTGGAACGAATTATTGCTGATTTGATCATCGGATAGACTTTAACCATGTTCAAATGCCTTGACCAAGGTTGGTGGAATCGGGCATTAATGTAATTAAAGAGAAAATGACTATAAAACCAAACTTACGGCTTGCTTCTCCATCTGGCTAAGCTCAGACAGGGGAGCATCAATGCTTGGCATTGGGATCGACAGTTTTTCGTATTGGGCACGGAAAGAATCGACCAGGCCTGGAATGGGGACTGTGTTGGCATAGAACTGCCAGTCGATCTGGGGTGGCTGAGCTGGGTTGGCCATCATCCTGCAAAATTAATAGAAATTTGATCATTTAAAAACAAAAATAATTGAAATTACAAACTACAGCAAAATATTAAGCAGTTTTATCGAAGGAGGGAATCATTGTGGAGGTTGTTGAAGGTGAGGACATTATGTATCAAGTAGGTTGTGTAGAATAAATGTAATAATCTTCAACATCTTCATAGCTTAAACATGTTAAAAATCACTTTTTCAAATCTCATTGAAGTATTGATACAGGCAGCTCTCTTCAAAGTAGCTTTAAATTAATTATCAAGATAAAATATTTGCATAAACATTTTATAAAATCACTTTTACAAGTTACATAAGTATTGATACAGGCAGATCTCCCCAAAGAAGCTATGAATTAATTATAATTTAGGACGACCATCAAGAGTTGTCATTCTTATACATACAATTTAAATACCTCGGTAATTTAAACTCAAGATTGGATTCATATATTAATAATTAGTATTTAAAGAAAATCCTGATTAATTGCTGTAAATCACCCAGAAGACTTCTGCTACTGAAAATATTTACCATTGGGTTTAACAGCTAGATGGAAATTCGATGAGAGTTACTATCCAAAAATTATTTGCCAGCCCGGGAATCGAACCCGGTACCTCCTAATTGCCAGTCAGGAATGCTTACCCTTACACCAAACTGACAATCTCTGGATAGCAGCGCTCATTTTATAGGGAGCTTCAGTGGCCAACCAACCTACAGATAGAATTAAATTTTAGATTTCATTTGTTCAAATGCTAATTAATGTATAATTATTATTTAACGAAAATCCTAATTAAGTAGCTCTCCTCCTCGTAGCTCTCTCTTCTCCTAGTAGCTCTTATCAAATTTCCATCTAGCTGTTAACCCTGTTGTCAATATTTGCAGTAGCAGTCTTTACAGTGATTTACAGCATTCAATTTGAATATTCGTTAAATAATTATTATACATTAATTAGCATTTGAAAAAATGCAATCTCTAATTTAATTCTATCTGTAGGCTCATATATTATTTTATCAACAAAAGAGGCTTGGGCTAGCAAACAATAGTAAACCAATGGGATTAGATGCTAGAGACATGAAAATTGGAACCTACACTTTTCAACAGGTAGACGAATTTATCTATCTGGGAACACTTGTGACAATTCCTTAATTCCTCCTTCTACATCCATGACCAGGGAACTGGATAGATGGCGTCGAATGGTAAGATGACAGGTCAAACTATATTGCCCTTGTGAGCATTAAAATACTCATTGACTGAGTAGAATGGGTTCCTCTTCAGCCAGATCTCAACTCGGTTTTTAAAAGCAATACCCTGCAGGTTCTTCATACCAACAGGCAGGTCATTGTATAGGCGCAGTGCAAATATTGGGAAGGAGTCTTTTCTCTTGTTGGTTCTGCAGCACGGTATGTCAATGTCAAGTCTCCTCCTTGTAGCGTGCACATGACGATCAGCCCTCAGCACATGACTGCAAATCATGCACTATTTCCCACAAGTAGTGGGAAAGTCTCAGTAGAGATTAACAACAGGATCATGGCGGAAAACAGGGCATACTATGTTAGTATCAAGTTATTCAAATCACTGATGCTATCAAGAGCTACAAAATTACAATAATTATACAAAGCATTGGTGAAGCCTGTGGTGTGTTACGGATAGGAAACATGGGTGCTTACAAAGACTGAGAGTTTTTGAGAATGGTGTATGGAGAGGAAGAAATAAATTTGAAATAGAGGAGTTATTAAACAATAAAGATATTGTGCGGTCGATAAAAGCTGGCAGAATAAGATGGATAGGGCATATGTTGAGAATGGGATATGGAGGAGTGGTGAAATGTATATGGAAGGAGAAAATATATAACAGAAGAAGAAAAGGTCGACCGAGAAATAGGTGGACGGATGATGTGGAACGCGATCTAAGGACGCCTGGAGTTCGTAGCTGGAGGAGACAGACCGAGAATTGAGACAGATGGAGAGGCTATGTGAGGGAGGCCAAGGGTTGTAAAGACCTGTAGAAATAAGGAGTAAGAGGGTTGGGTGAATGGCGCTCTGGGAAAAGGTTTTACTGGCGCCCTCCTATATTACTATAATGTAAAATCAAAAAGTTTACGTCACTTATATTTAATGAAGTGAATAACAAGATCATGTCTTATAAACACAAAACTGTAGACCTTTTAAAATTCTTCAGACGATTTAAAGCGAAAAATCCTCTCCTTAGAAAAATATTCTAACAGCTACTTCAAGATTTGAGAAAGTAAACTCCAATTCATGTTCTATAATTTATTCAAACACGCAATAGATTTCACCAAGTTCTTCCTGTTTTCATACATTTTGAAGGGCAGACATTCATTTTCAAATGCACTTCTTATGTCATTAGGGTAGGAGGCATAAAGTTTGTTTGCAGCTTGTGGTATAGACTCTTTCTGTGAATATTTTAGAACAAAAGCAGAAAGTAAGGTATTTAAATCATATCAGTTAAATTTTCAAAAGAGATATCAGCTTATAATTCTCATGTTTACATTTTAAATTTTTGGTAGCCTGTACTATATTATACAATATGTTATGCTGTTAGATTTTTAGTGAGTATTTTAATTCTCTAAATTATTTTCATCATCTCTTATTTGCGCCCTCAAAAATTTGGCAACCTAGGCGGTGTAATTTTACGTCTAGTGCCGAAATACCTGTCATCAAATTTTTAAGGGCTAAAGCAAATGCCCAGTCTGCCCATTTATAGTTCAGGGCCTGATAAGATGTGGTGCATATAGAGATTCCACTTCTTATATTGTAGGTAAGCTATAAATACTAGGTTAGGTAGGTTGCATACAAGAAATATAAAATAATTAATGAATGATTCAACTATAAGAGGAAACCAGTCTTCATTATGCTGAAGGTTGATAGGATTCTTGTTATATAGGTGAGAAAAATATTTTATCAATAGATAGTGATAATATTAGAATGAACTGCAAACTTCAGAATTACCTTCTGAGGTAGTTGTCGGATTTCACTTTAAATGCCGTGTATGTGCTCTTCTGGTGTTCAGGAATCCTTTCGGCAAGTTTTGCCCAGTTGAAGGTGCTAGAAGAAATCCTTTTTGCTGCCATTTTCTAGTTTTTTGATTGAAAATTTCTGAAATTGATTCTAGGACAAAATTGGTTTTTGAGCAGACGAGGTAACCTCAACTCAAGGTGAAAAGTGGAACAGACACTGCCCACATGATCATGTAGCAAGCTTTTACCATTCCCCACGGGAAACGATATATTTATTCCAATTCATTTTTTTCGTGCATTCATTCGAATATTATTGATCAAATTATTCAATCTTCTATAATTTTGTCTCACTCATCCATTTCTCAAATTGGTTATGCATTCCAAGAACCATCAGCTCAGCTGTTGTTATGTTATGGTAGCGCTGTCACGCATAAGAGATGTAACTACGACGTAACATTCTCATACAATTTAGGGTCGTGTCGTAGATTTGTGAATCACGCCTATTATATAACGTCTGCGTACAATCTCTGTGCATTTCCCCAAAACATAACCAAAATTTCATCTTTATCAATGAATTTAGGCTAATTTACGAATTCATTGAGGATGCAGCAATCTCTTTTCGTTCTAAGTACAGTATGACGCATCGATTTACATCTTTTGATTACACTAACCACTATCTATCTTGATAACAGTAATTTTTGAAGCTGAAAGATGGATGATAAGACTAAAGCTTTATTGAAGCTTTCAAAAAAACAAGGAAACAATTCTTGTGTTGACTGCGGTGTTGAAGGTAAGTAGTACAAACTAAACAATTTTCATTTTTAACCGTCAACAGTCTTATCGTTTAACAGTAGTCTGACTACACTTGAATTTTGAAACCTGGGCTAAAGTGCAACCGTTGAGCGACCGCTGTTATCTTTGTTATTATTGTAGATGTCGACTCAAATTTGTTTTTAATCCGTTTGTTTTATGCGCTGGCCTATTCTGATATAATTTAATTCAATTTTAATAATAGAAATAGCTGTAAGTGAACGAATAATTGACGATAAAAATAACCGAATGTTACCCCCATTGATGTAGGTAATGGATGAAGCAGAGTATATTAATAAAGGTATTATTATAGTTCTATAGCCAGTCTGCTGCGAACTATCTCCAAGGAGGCAGCATGTCTAGGTATTGTACGCATGTATCACCTCTTTGTAGCAGATCCTGGTTTTTCTTCATGTACATGGGTGAGCACTGTATGTAGACAGTAAGGATTCCACGATTCCTGAAGAGAGGCCGGCAATGATCCCTGAAGTCTGAGGACATTATATTCTCAGTATCCTTAAGGCTTTATTCTTTAGGAGCAGAACATCATGGACGGCTGGTGAATGTCTCCACAGTTAATGTGGCTCTGGAAAAGTGATGGCACACCATGATAAGACTGCTGTGGTCAAAAAGGTGTCTCAGTTTTCTCAGGAGGTATAATACCATTGAAAGTTACCTGTACACCTGTTGAACATGATGATTCCACCAACCTCCTGTCCATCCAGAACCCTAGCAGATTCACTGAATCTTCTGCAGCTGCTTGCCTCTTTAATAAGAAAACTAGGATGCTAGTTTTATCTTCATTGAGCTCCAATTTGCTAGCTAGAAACCATAGCTTGGCCTCCTCAATGAAACTGGCAGACCTTTCCCTCACCAGTTTTTGATGGTGGTGCCTCTGGATATCAAGGTGGTATCATCCGCAAAAAGTAATGACCCTGCCTGCTCGTGAAGTCGTTCATGAACAGCAGGAGGCCTATTTAATAGTGAGGTCCACGATATGATGGCAGCGGAAAAAGATAGGAGAAAAACGTTGCCGATCCTCACTGTCTTGTCAATGCCTTCTATAGACGGTAGCTGGTACAAGTTCATTGATGTAATAGTAACGGTTCATTCTCGTTTAAAGTAATCAATTATATTTTATTAAGCAAGAAATAATAATTTTATAATGAATTTCAATAATTAAGATGAAATATTTTGTTAATTATCAATTCTATATCGTTAAAAGACGATCTGGCAACAGAGCTAAGCGAGAAAGAGATAGCACTATCCGCTTTGTTGAATGATAGACACGGACAGCAATACCATTGCTAATCAAACTCTACCATTATAACGTGGACCTCACTATAGGAAATGAGAATGAACCGTTAATATTACATCAATAAACCTGTATCAGCTACCGTCTATAGAAGGCATTGACAAGATAGAGGATCGGCAACGTTGTTCTCCTATCTTTCTCCACTGCCATTATAACGTGAATCTCACTATAGGACTGACCCTTGTGGTACTCCATGCTCCACAGCTTTTAATTTTGAAGTGGCACCACTCATTTGGAGCACTTGCTTACTGCCTTCAAGGTAAGATGCCACTGTCCCAGGACTGCCAACTAGACCATGCATCTCTCAAGTTTTCCTATCAATATTTTGTAAGGGACGCAGTCAGAGGCTTTACTGATGTCACATAGTGTGAGTGCAAGGGAATCGCCAGCCACAAAAGCACTCTGTGCCGACATCCCATCTTAATCTTAGTTTAATATAGTTAAACTAATACAAACAAACATATAGTTCTGAGTTTAGTATTGAGCTACATCAATACTGATATTGTATTGAGTTTTTACTTTTTGACGCAATCCATTCAGCAAGCGCTGGTCAAAACCGATAACTTGTTTATTCATATATCTATATACAGAACCCCAAATAGCAACGCACTGAAATTTCTTCATAAAATTGAGATGCTTTTTGAAAAGATAAGAAATGACTCTAAAACAAAATATTTATTTATTGGAGGTGATTTCAATATTAATCTATTGGTGGATGATGGCATTAGCAAGGAATTCAGTCGTCTAATCCGATCTCATCAACTCAACAAACTAACTAACTAACTATTGTACCAAAAATTTATTAATTGCTCATTCTATTTTTTTTTTTTCTTATTTTGGATGATTCTCTCGAGATTTCCATCTTGCCTTTTATATTTTTTCTCATATTATTGATTCTGTTTTGTTAGTCTGACCGAACTCTTTGCCTTCGTCAGCTGTAGGAAGCTCTGACTGGCACTTCTGTTCAGAATCATGATGGAACGCCTCAAACTTTTGCGTACCAATTTTTCTTTCTTTTAATAATGTTTCGGCATTATTGATCATATTTTATTTTTCTTCAACTATGCTAAGGAAGCATATATAATTATTATCTAATGTCTGATTGAATTTTGTAATAACCCTGTTGGGTTTTTTATTTGCCGTACTTCAAATATTTCACATGGATTTTTAAAATACGAATTATGGATGAAGCCAATCTTAGAAACCGATTTTACTTCAACAAAATGATACTAGACTTTAAGGAAATACACCATGACATGAAACAAAGAATATAAGTATCAATTACAACAAGTTATTTTTCAATCTACGATCAGTGCGGTAAGCAGAACATTTCATTCAACATTTTGTCAGCAATCCAGCCAAGTCCATAGAATTTTATAATGAATTAACTTCGTATAGGCTATCTGCGTTTCTCTACACTTCATCAGAATCTTCATTATCTGGGGTTTTCATATAGACTTTGTTAATTATTCTAAATTGAAAAATTATGTAACTTATTTCTTTTAAAAGCTGTTATGAATATTTAAGTATATTTTGATTTCTTATTATAAAAAATATAAGATTCAATTGGACTTTGGTTATATTCTTTTCTTTCAACCAAGATTGCCAAAATCACTGGCCCTCATGACCAGCATAGCTTCCTATTGTGCTAAGCAGCTTTATTTGAGTAATCTCAAAAAAAGTTGGTTACATCATGGATAGAGACTAATGAATTAATGAATTGTGTTTTCCTCCACCTACTGTCTAAAGTACTTACTTTACTCCCTGAAACCTAATACTAAAGTGTCACTTTTTCGCTCTCGGTAGTAAAAAACAGAAAAACTCCCTAGGGAGTAAAAGTGACTCCATTTAAATAACATGGGGAGCATCTCTATTTTGAAACTTACATTGTAATAGGTTAGAAGGTCTAAGCTCAGATGAGAAAGCATAATAGAGGTGTCTGTCATTGAGTCAACTGAATTCAATACCACAACCAGAAATTTGATTAACTCATGAAATATATGTTGTATGATAATTATTATATTCTTAATATTAGTAGACGATAAAAATTTATACAATTTTTAAAATATTTTATTCTATTCAAAATACCAGCCAACAAATATTTTTGATCTGCAATTCAAATCTGAACCGCGTGATCTGGAATCAGCCATTTTTGGTAGCTGCTCAGCTGATATAATTGTTACAACTTTTGCCGATAGATAGCGCAATCGGCAGTGCCAATCAGACGACCGGTTTTTAGGTTTTAGATTTAGGTTATGTTGTTAGGAATCATTGTCACCAATACGTAAGTTATTAGAATGATTTCATTTGCAGTTTCTATAAAAAATGTAGATGGAGGGAAAATGTTGTGTACATCACGAGCGAAAAATACTTTTTCTCCCTCAGGAAAATTGCTGCCCTCGGCTTCGCCTCGGGCTTCAAACTTTTTCCCACAGGGAGAAAAAGTCATACTTTTCACTCTAGATATACAGATAACTATTTTAGTACTAAAGAACTTAATTTAAAAAGTACAATTAATCGAAGACATAGTTGAAAAACAATCAAACTCCACGCAAAATGAGGAGCTATGAATAATCATTGATGTGTTTTGCTTACAGATCCCGAGTATGCATCCTACAACATAGGCATTTTCATTTGCTCGAGATGTGCCATGATACACAAGGGTTTGGGCGCTCACATTTCCAAGGTCAAACACCTCAAACTGGACGAATGGGAGGACAGTCAAGTAGAGCGCATGCGCGAAGTCGGCAACATGGCCGCCAAACTCAAATACGAGCAGAGGGTGCCCAATTGCTACAGGAGGCCGAAACCGGGCGACCCACAGTAAGCAACATTCAGTCAATAAATAATGTCAATAATTTTATTCAATTCAACACAATATACATAAAAGAAATCAAAATACAAAAAATCACAATCAAAAATAAATCTATCTATATATATATATATAAAAGCGAAATGGCACTCACTCACTCACTCGCATAACTAAAAATCTACCGGACCAAAAATGTTCTTATTTGGTAGGTATGTTCAGTTGGCCCTTTAGAGGCGCACTAAGAAATCTTTTGGCAATATTTCAACTCTAAGGGTTGTTTTTAAGGGTTTAAAGTTCGTCTTTTAGCATGTATATTCTTCTTCTCCCAATCTCTTAATTAGAATTGAAATTTCCATATCATATGTTACTATAGAACTATAATCTAGATAGAGTACCTCTTCGAAACAGTTGTTAACTGGCAACTAAATTAATAATTTTGTCAGGTTGGCATTAAGTTGAGTTGATTTTGTTAGGTTGGCACCAAGTTGAAGATTTAAATGCATTTATCGCGGAAAAATTGATTGGACACTGCTACTTCAATCCTGGGAATATTATATTACTAGCCGTCAGGCTCGCTTCGCTCGCCATATCTGTTTAGCCAGACGTTTAGTCTGGACCCCCGACTGGATTGTCCTAATATAATATGATAAAAATGAAAAAATGCAGGCGAGCGAAGCGAGCCTGCTGATCTCATTCTTGGACGATCCAGTCGGGGGTCCAGGGGGCGGAGCCCCCTGGCTAGACGGATATGGCGAGCGAAGCGAGCCTGACGGCTAGTTTCTAATATAATTGACAGAGCGAAGTGAGGTCTAAGATTCAAGTCGACGGTTTGGCATTTCTCTTAATGTTTAAATGTTGCGCATTTACGGCGAAACGCGTTAATAGATTTTCATGAAATTTGACAGGTATGTTCCTTTTTTAATTGCGCGTCGACGTATATACAAGGTTTTTGGAAATTTTTCATTTCAAGGATAATATAAAAGGAAAAAGGAGTCTCCTTCATACGCCAATATTAGAGCGAAAATCAGCCTATAGAATTATTCATCATAAATCAGCTGACAAGTGATTACACAGATGTGTGGAGAAGCCAGTCTATTGCTGTACAGTATTTCTATAAGGTCTTTAGTTTCAATCAGGTACTTGTAGATGAGAATACTGCGTGAGGTCTACTGTTCACAGAACTACTAGTACAAAATAGGCTTCATTGTGGGGTGTGCTGAAAGGAAAGAAAGGAGGAAAAATACCTAGCCAACTATGGTTTCCCATGTAATAGCGTAGGCATGTTATTGACAATCATTAATCAGAAAACTCGGGATAAACGATTGGTTTTAACATAGATTAAATTAGTATGGAGGGGAATCCCTTGTGGAAAGGTTCAACCTCGCCTGAATATATCATTAAGGCCGTCAATGGGACTTACAACTGTCATACTTCAGCCGGGACCGACAGTTAATGTGCCCATCCGATAACACGGGAGTGACATGGTTAAAAACGTTTGGTAATGAGCGAGTTTGAACCCGGGATATCCAGGCTGCTAAGCAAACACAATTTTCTCTTCAGATACTTGAGGATTTGTGTATTTTCAGGTTTTGTAATGCAATTTGAAAGTTGTTTATTCAGGGTTAAATAAATGCGACGGGCCGCAGAAAACAATGGATGGACAGGTAAAAGTTCCAAAGACCCTTCAGTGGTCACCTTGTCATTGAATTTCTACATTTTCGTGGTCTATTGCACTCAGAGCAATATATTGGTGGACCAGTGTGGTTACTTGCAGGCACTTTCAGCTGTAAACCAGTGGTAGCATTTACAGTGATTGGATAAACACACACATTACAATAGATGACTAGTACAAATTTAGTCAATCGTTCGTGGTGTGTAAAGCCCACATCGAGTTTTGGACGTATATTTGTTAGCCGTCCTTATAAATTCTACGAGATTAAATGGGACTTGACAAACCCATGATACTCATCATATGTTTGCCAAGTTGTGTTCAATCTAATAGAATTTGAAAGGACAACAAAAAATCGTACATTCAATAAGTATCAGATTGTATGTAACCAAATTAGGAAATTGAGGAAGTTTTGGGCAATAGCCTGTTTTTTCTTTCCGATCCTTGTATTGTTTTTGCTTACCAAATAAATAAATAACTCAAGTTAGTCTGTATATAGCATGTGAGCAAGCTGACTTTCATCAAATGAAACATTGGGAATAATAAACAAATTACAAGTACTTGATCACTGATTTACATTTGATAATTGCAGAAAATACAAGTAATAGATAAGTTGGTGCTACCAGCTATAGAATTAAATGAAAAATACTAAGAAATTGTCAAAAAACCACAGATTTATTGCTACTTAGAAAGGCCGGTTTCGGTTATTACACCATGGTCAATCTCCGATGAACTGTTAAATTGTTAATCTCTGAGTTTATCAGAGATTGACAATGGTGTAATAACCGAAACCGATCTTTCTAAGTATCAATAAATCTGTGGTTTTTTGACAATTTCTTAGTCTTTTTCATTTAAGTTAATATGAATAATTACCACAATATCCGCTCTCTCTGATGAACTGTTAAATTGTTAATCTCTGAGTTTATCAGAGATTGACAATGGTGTAATAACCGAAACCGATCTTTCTAAGTATCAATAAATATGTGTTTTTTTGACAATTTCTTAGTCTTTTCCATTTAAGTTAATATGAATAATTACCACAATATCAACTTCTCAACTACACAAAAAGCTATAGAATTTCCTTCAATGAGGGGCCACTAATGAGGGTAATGAAGCGGAATCAGAGGACAATGAAGTATGCTAGTCGAGAGTTAGAGGATGCACCTTTTTGGAACAATAGCCCAGTGCACAGGTAGCGCGGCCCCGTCTCCTTTCTTTTACCCTTTATTTATTCATATGTGAATACAGAAATCATACAGATCATATTAATATAATTGGGATAGAACAACAGGCTTGGCCCTAAACTATTCTACTCCCAAATTTTTTGTAACTAGAAAATTTGAAATTTTTCCAGGTCCATCTTGGAAGAGTGGATCTGCGCCAAATATATGCGGGAAGAGTTTTCGCGTCCTGAGAGGCAGACTTTTCTTTCGGGAAACTTGGAAGGATTTCTGATGAAAAGAGGCAAAGAGGATGCCAGATACCATCCCCGCAAGTTCAGCCCTCTCAGAAGTGGAAGGCACACTCAAATATTATGTCAAGGAAGTGAGTTGAAGTCAATAATCAATAAGTATTATGTTAAAGAAGTGAGGTAAAATTAATAATCAATAAATATTATGTTAAAGAAGTGAGATGAAATCATTATTATTAAACGAAAATCCCAATTAAATGCTGTAAATCACCCCGAAGACTTCTGATTCTGCAAATATTGACAATAGGGTAAACAGCTAGATGGAAATTCGATGAGCGCTACTATACAAAACTCATTTTCCTCCACCTACTGGCTAAAGTACTTACTTTACTCCCTGAAACATAATACTAAAGTGTCACTTTTTCGCTCTCGGTAGTAAAAAACAGAAAAACTTCCTAGGGGAGTAAAAGTGACTCCATTTAAATAACATGGGAAGCATCTCTATTTTAAAAACTTACATTATAATAGGTTAGAAGGTCTAAGCTCAGATGAGAAAGCATAAAGAGGTGTCTGTCATTGAGTCAACTGAATTCAATACCACAACCAGAATTTGATCAACTCATGAAATATGTTTGTATGATATTATATTCTTAATATTAGTAGACAATAAAAATTTATACAATTTTTAAAATATCTTATTCTATTCAAAATACCAGCCAACAAATATTTTTGATCTGCAATTCAAATCTGAACCGCGTGATCTGGAGTCAGCCATTTTTGGTAAACACCCAGCTGATATAATTGTTACAACTTTAGCCGATAGATAGCGCAATCGGCAGTGCCAATCAGACAAGTTTAAAGTTTTAGATTTTAGGTTATGTTGTTAGGAAACATTGTCACCAATACGTAAGTTATTAAAATGATTTTATTTGCAGTTTCTATAAAAAAATGTAGATGGAGGAAAAATGTTGTGTACATCACGAGTGAAAAATACTTTTTCTCCCTTAGGAAAATTGTTGCCCTCGGCTTCGCCTCGGGCTTCAAACTTTTCCCTCAGGGAGAAAAAGTCGTACTTTTCACTCTAGATATACAAATAACTATTGTTACTGTAGCCCGGGAATCGAACTTTTTTAGCTGTTTACCCTGATGTCAATATTTGCAGTAACAGAAGTCTTCGGGGTGATTTACACCATTTAATTGGGATTTTCGTTTAATAATAATGATTCATTAATTAGCATTTGAACAAATTCAACTTCCAATTTAATTCCATCTGAGATGAAATTAATAATCAATAAATATTACGTCAAAGAAGTGAGTTGAAACATAGAGAAAAAATAGTATTAGAATGTATCCCATGGTATTGGTCGTTTATGCTCCAAATTTTAAGCCGATTTTTGTTAACTCAAGCCGATTACTGTAGACTAATGCCTACCATTACTGTTTTTGCCGGATGAGAGTGTAAGAACGGCCCAGTATGAGAGATTACCAGCGTCACCAAAAATAACTACTAGGACTATCAGCTTGAGTTAACAATGAAATTTGCAACATAAACGCCCTATACCATGGGATATCTTTGTATGCCATCTTTTATCTATGGCGTCACAAAAAAAACTGGACTATCAGCTTGAGCCAACATTGAAATTACAACATCTAGAAGCTAGAAATCCGAAGGTTCAAATTCAAATTATTTATTCGCATTTTCATTCGTTTACATTATTATTTACAACATGTAAAGAATTTTCGCATTGTCAGCACACACATTTCAAGGTTGACATAAATGATGACCTGACTTGATTTGTAGGTTAGGTATTTGCACAATGTCCTGCTACTAATTCAAATCAGATAATTTATTGCTAAAAAAGCATTTGAAGTGTTCTAAGAACGTCTATATCATTATCTTATATCAACAATGTGCCTAAAATCTACAAAGTGAGTCATATGTATGGGAACCCTCCAATAAGTTGGAGACTGTTGTAGAATAATACTGTAACTTTCAAGTTATTGGTTGAATACTCCACCTTTTGACATACAACTGAATTTCAACCCCTCATAAGGGGCTGACTTAGGGGTTGTAACTCGAATATTTCAAATGTAAACACCCATTGTGTGGTACATCATTTTAAAGGTCTTTTTAAAACAAGAAAGATGACATCAATAAAAATGTTCTATGATACTTGTATCCAAAATGGCGGTTGATTAAATTTTTATTTTATACTTGAAAACATCCTTCTTGTTTTAAAAAGGCCTTTCAAATGATTTACCACACAATGGGTGTTTACTTTTAATATATTTGAGTAAGTCACCCCGTTATGAGGGGTTGAAATTTAGTTGTACGTCAAAAGGTAGAGTATTCGACCAATAACTTATCCTGAAAGTTACAGTATTATATCTACAACAGTCTCCAACTTATTGGAGGGTTCCCATACATATGACTCACTCTATATAATCAATATAAATTCAGACACATTGTTAAATTAATTAATGATTAAATGATAAAGATATGTTTATCTATTTATTATAAATAAATATTTGCTAGAACATTTATTTGCTAGTCGAGCCACGAATTGTCAAAAAAGCTTGATGTTTTGCTTTCTCTATTTACTAATTTGATTGACATTTGTGTTTTATTACAGAAATATTATTTTCAAAGTCAAATTGTATTTAGAGGACAATTCATATAATTGTAATGTATTTTATGGCAAATAAATTGATTTTGATGTTGTAATGAATGAGCGTAATATTTCAGACAGGTGAGCCGAAAGCAGTGATCCAACTGAGCGACCTGAACGTGGCGTTTGCTCCGGCCAAACTGGGTCACGCCAACTCGTTGCAGCTGTCCTACGTGAAGGAGGGTGTCACACGGCACATATTCGTGTACCACGATGACCCACAAACCATCATCACTTGGTACACAGCCATAAGATGCGCCAAGCTCCACACCTTGCAAGTCGCTTATCCGTCTGCTAACGAGGAGGAGGTCAGTACACACTATATCCATATATACTATAGTGAGGTCCACGTTATAATGGCAGTGGAGAAAGATAGGAGAACACCATTGCCGATTCTCACTGTCTTGTCAATGCCTTCTATAGACGGTAGCTTATACAGGTCTATTGATTAATAAAAACAATATAAACACTTGTAGTACCCTTTTATTCTTCTTCTTCTTTGGCTGTGCCTTATCCCATTCAAATGGGGTCGGCATTCCTTTCTCTTAGTCTGCCTCTCCACAAAGCCCTATCCAATGCTTCCTCTCTCCTCCAACCACTCTCCCGCAAGTCAGCCGCTATTCTATCTCCCCACCTCATCCTAGGTCTACCTCGTCCTCTCACACCATCCAAAACCAAATCCTGCACTCTTCGTCCAACATAATCCTCCTCCCGTCGCTGTACATGCCCAAACCACCTCATCCTTGTCTCCTGAATTTTCTTGTAGTACCCTTTTATTGAAAACTTAGAACTATTTTAACAACTAGTTTCGATCAATTTAACTTGAAAATGACCAATGACAAAACTAATCGTTGAAATATTTTCAAGTTTTCAATAAAAGGGTACTACAAGTTTTTATATTGTATTTATCAATTTGAATAAAGTAGCCATATAAGTGAAGTGATTTTAGGTTTATTGATGTAATATTAACTGTTCATACTCGTTTAAAATAATAAATTAGCCTGTATTTTATCAAGCAAAAATTATATTTTTCAATTTCATAATGAATTTTCATAATTAAGATGAAATATTTTGTTAATTATTATAATTAATTCTACATTGTTAAAAGATGATCTGTCAACAAAGTAAAGCGAGAAAGAAATAGCGCTATCCGTTTTGTTGAATGATAGACAAGGATAGCAATACCATTGCTAATCAAACACTGTCATTATAACGTGGACCTCACTATATTTATATTATATTCATCTAGCCTATAATTTCATCTACTTGAAAGTTTGATTACAAAGGATTAATAGAACCTTTATATTATTTTATCTCAGACACAACTAGTTTTACCTCATCAACAAGTGTCAAAAATAAGATAATGGGATAAATACTCGAAACTATGGTGAGGTCCACGTTATAATGGCAGTATTTGATTAAAATTGTGTTGCCATCCTTGTCTATCATTCCACAAAGCAGATAGTGCTATCCCTTTCCGCCTCCACATCATTCCCAGATCGTTGTTCAACAATGTAAATATATAATTATTGACAAAATATTTAATCTCTGTTAAGAAAATCTATTATTAAATCATTGAAAAATATAATTCCTGACGAATAAAATATAATTGATGATTGTAAACAAAAATGAACAGTTAATATTACATCAGATATACCGGTATGAGCTGTCCTCTACAGAAGGCTTTGGCAAGGTAGAGAACATCAAGCCGATGTCTTGTCAACTCCATCCGATTACTGTCGACTTCTGTCTATTATTAGTGTTGTTGGGGTGAGAGTGTAAAGTATAAGAGACTAAGGTGGACCGTCCGAACTAGCATTGGCCGAAAACTACTGAACGCGACCGAACGAACCCCCAACAAAGAAAGGAACAACAAGGCTCGTCCGTGCACGGCCGCTTCCGGTCGATCAATTTTTCGATCCGAATTGAATGTGATTTTCCGGCTCTATTCGGCCGAACTAACTAGTCGAACTGAGACAACAAAGTGTTCCTAACCTAAAAATTTTTCACAGTCTTGTTTGTTTTTTTCAAGTTGTTCTGTTTTATAGAGTTGTAACTATGGACAATGAAAAGTTGATAAGTTTGGTTCAAGAGCATGTTCCATCGTGGGATATGCGAGACAAAAGATATCATCGTCGTGATGTACAAGGGAATCTGTAAACAAAGATTGCTTGATAATGAATAACTAATTTAGTTGATATTTGTTGAAGGTAAGATTATTGTAATGAATAACTAATTTAGTGGATATTTGTTTATTCAATTTTCAAAATTTCAATATAATCATTGTTTATGGAAAATTTTGGTGGCTATGATAGTAGTTAATTCAATAATTGGCAACTAGACTGACGTAAACGGTTCCAATGGACGACCATATTCGGCCGAATTAACGGCCGGCAGATTCGTCCGATCCAATGGCCGAACGGATCGGTTGAATACGGTTCCAATGGACGGTTACCCTAACAGCGTCACGAAAAATAACTACAATGACTATTGGCTTGAGTTTACAGTCAAATTTGGAACATAAACGCCCTACACCATGGGATATATTTTTTTGCTATCTTCTCTCTATGATAATACTCTCATATTACTTATTTACCGCGCTTAGTAAAGCTTTGAACTAATATTTATTTATTGGATAGAGCAAACAATATAATAGGAAAGAAAAAACAGGCTATTGCCCAAAACTTTTTATATTTCTTAATTTTGTTTCAATTAGTCCAAATATTTATTTATTTACTAGTAGTTCTGTGGACAGTAGACCTCACGCAGTATTCTCATCCACAAGTACCTGATTGAAACTATAGATCTTATGAAAATACAGCAATAGACTGGCTTCTTCACACATCTGTGTAATCACTTGTCAGCTGATTTATGATGAATAATTCTTAGTCTGATTTTTACTCTAATATTAGCGTATGAAGGAGGCTCCTTTTTCCTTCTATATTATCCTTGAAATGCCAAATTTCCAAAAACCTTGTACATACGTCGACGCGCAATTAAAAAAGGAACATACCTGTCAAATTTCATGAAAATCTATTACCGCGTTTCGCCGTAAATGCACAACATATAAACATCAAGAGAAATGCCAAACCGTCGACTTGAATCTTAGACCTCACTTCGCTCGGTCAATTAGAGCAAATAATACGATAGTCGGAAAAGAAAAAAACAGGCTATTGCCCAAAACTTCTTCAATTTCCTAATTTTGTCTTAAATTTTATATGAATATATCAAATTATATATTCATATTAAAATATGAAACAAGTGAACATTGTATTGTTGTTTGTTTCAGCTGTTGGAATGTCTTTGCCAAGATTTTACATGTGAAGGATGGCTGTGGAAAACCGGCCCAAAGCCCAGCGACTCGTTCAGGAAAAGGTGGTTCACGTTGGACCATCGCAAACTTATGTACCATGAAAATCCTCTCGTAAGTACATGTTCACATACTGCTACAGTAGTACGTGTTGCATGTAATATGACTTGTGTTATAGAGAAAATATATCATAAGAGATATCCCAGTGTATATGTGGCATTTATCTTTATGTTCCATATTTCACTCTCAACTCAAGCCTATAGTCCTATAGTGAGGTCCACGTTATAATGGCAGTGGATAAAGATAGAAGAATAGCGATGCCGATTCTCCGCATTAATTAATTATATTTCTACACTGTCAAGAACATAATTGACATCGTTGTGGACCTTGAAAAGGATAGTACCACCGGCTATGTCGAATGATAGACAAGGATAGCAAAACCAAAGTTGATCAAATACTGTCATAGTAGTTCTTCTTGGTTGAGCCATGTGAAGCTGGTATAGTGAGGTCCACGTTATAATGGCAGTGGAGAAAGATAGGAGAACAACGTTGCGGATCCTCTGTCTTGCCAATGCCTTCTATAGACGGTAGCTGATACACGTTTATTGATGTTCATCCTCGTTTAAAATAATCAATTATATTTTATTATGCAAGAAATTATATTTCTGAATAATTTCATAACTGACCGAGCGAAGTGAGGTCTAAGATTCAAGTCGATGGTTTGGCATTTCTCTTAATGTTTAAATGTTTTTATGTTACGCATTTACGGCGAAACGCGGTAATAGATTTTCATGAAATTTGACAGGGTATGTTCCTTTTTTAATTGCGCGTCGACGTATATACAAGGTTTTTGGAAATTTTGCATTTCAAGGATAATATAAAAGGAAAAAGGAGCCTCCTTCATACGTCAATATTACCGTAAAAATCAGACTATAGAAAATTATTCATCATAAATCAGCTGTCTAGTGGACTATAATACTACCCGTTCAAAAACATCGAACATCTTGAAAATTTATCTTTCCATCAACGTTAGTAGACAGTTGACTATAATACTACCCGTTCAAAAACATCGAACATCTTGAAAATTGTATCCTTCCATCAACGTTGTAGACAGTTGCAGCCAGACCTGATAACAGCGCTCACACTCACATTCCGGGACGACACGTCACGGTACGATAGGACAGAAAGCTCTATATTTATTTAGGATTTTTTCTAGACATTTTAAATTGATAAATTATTTATTAATTTTTGAGAAAACACAACAACAGGTCAATGTAACATACTGAGCGCGAGGTCTACTGTTCACAGAACTACTAGTGAATTTTCATAATTAAGATGCAATATTTTGTTAATATTGTTGAATGATAGAGAAGGATAGCAATACCATTGCTAATTAACACTAACATTATAACGTGGACCTCACTATAGTCTGTCATACTGTGCCGTTCTTATACTGTCACCCAAATTACACAGTATTCATAGACAGTAGTCGGCTTGAGTTGACAAAAAATCGGCTTGAAATTTAGAACATTAACGACCTATACCATGGGATATCGTCTTATG